>NC_136630.1:20972978-21122848 GCF_933228915.1 Telmatherina bonti | reverse complement strand
TATATATATATGTATATGTATGTATATATATATATATATATCTTTGTTCTTGCGCCTAATCTGTGAAATAACTACTATTGTCAGGGAACCTATCTGCAACAATTTGTAGACATTTCCCACAGTAATCATATATATATCTAGATATATATAGATATATCTATCTATCTATCTATCTATCTATCTATATATATATATATATATATATGTATATATATATATATATATATATATACATATATATATATATATATATATAGATAGATAGATAGATAGATAGATAGATATATCTATATATATCTAGATATATATATGATTACTGTGGGAAATGTCTACAAATTGTTGCAGATAGGTTCCCTGACAATAGTAGTTATTTCACAGATTAGGCGCAAGAACAAAGATACATGACTGTATATATTTGTAATATAAAAGGAGCATTATAACATTGATCAATAGATGTGAATCAGTTTGGCACTGACATGTTCTGAGGATTGACTCTGTTTTGGTAGATGCTTCTAGCTGATTGTCCAGTTGTATTTCTGGGTATAAAGTCCATTTCCAGGTGATGCATCTCTTTTGTTTTAGTCTACACTTATTACTCACAATAAAAGCAGAGATATTGTTGAGCCAGCACTGAGGGAGCCTCTGTGTTTCCTGCTGTAGCAAAAATGACACGAACTCATACAGTCACTGTTCTGGCCTCTTTGTTACCTTGTGGAGTCTGAAGACTAAATATAATAGCTGAGACATGAGCTGGAGTGGTGGAAGTGGTCAGAATGTGGTACTTAAAAAACAGTCACCTGTAGAGCAATGCTGAGGTTGTGAGCTTGAGCCTTACCTAGAGCATATCTTTAGCTACCTGTAAATGTCAGTTTGAAATAGGGGCCTTGTAGGTAGCATTTTAAGGCAAACCACTTGACATTTGATTAAAGCACATGCAGTATACACTCACCAGCCACACTGTTGTGTTAACCTTACTAAAAACATTGTGTACCCTCCTTTGCCTTCAGAGCTCGCTTAATTATTCATGGCATAGATTCAACAAGATGTTGCAAACTTTCCTGAGATATTGACATGAAAGCATCACACAGTTGCTGCAGGTTTGTCAACTCCACATTCATGATGGGAATCTTCTGTTCCAGCCCATTCCTAAGGTGCTCTGTTCAGTTAAATGTAGCTTTTAGTTGACTCCAGTAGTGCAACTGGTCAGCATGTGATACTTATTAGACAGGAGCTTGTATTTAGATGTTGGTTTCAGAACCCACCTTTTGGTAATTGTGCCCAAAAAAAGCCCAACCTAAGCAGCTGATACAAGGCAGATGGATTAAAGCTTTCATGTTGTTTACACCTAACTCTAACCTTTCCATTTGGATGTTGCAGCTGCAGAGTGGCAGCCTAGTGGTGACAGAGGTAAGCTGATCATGTTCAAAGACACTTAAATACCACACAATGAAATCCTTATTTACTATATTGTGCTGATCCTTATTCTAATAACTCTTTTTTTATCTTAACATGATACATTTAGCATTTTAAAAGCACACAATAGATTATACCAGCAAACTCATAAAAGGCCAAGCACACATTCCCAGTTTCTCAGATGTGGCTTTGTACCATGCAGACAGTCAGGGATGAGCGGTTGTGAATGCAGAAGAGACATGTGTTCATGCACCAGACACACCTCCTTAGCATGACACAGAAGTCATACAAAGTCCAATGTGACACAATGAAAAAGACAGCGGTTGTTTTTCAGTTTTCATCAAAGCCCTGCATGCATGATTTGAAGCTTTATGCTGAAGCAAGAGGAGAATTCACTCAAAAGCAATCCATCTACCACTCATTTCTTCCCTGCTACATCCACAAGTCTTTCTGTCCATTGCTACTTGGTTTTAGTTCTAAAAGCACTACCATATTGTTTGTCCAACAAACCACGACTCCACTGAGCTACTGTACATCATAAACTGATCCATGAGAAAAGAGGGAATACTGCACAGTGAATGCTGATCTAACTACTAACAGGTTAGTTAATAATCCCCTGAGCATTTCAGTTGACTTTTAATTAGCTTCCATCATTGCATTAAAGTGTAAAACACAGTAAATCTGACCATTAAAAGGACGCATTGTTTTTAGTGATAAAGTGTGAGCTGTTAATGTGGGAGGCTATGTATTCCTATGTGTCTTTTATGTTTTCCTTGTGTTAAATATTGTATTGTACAACACCAGCACAATGAACCAGATGAAAATATACCCCTGGAACAACAAGATATTGTTCATGTTTTAGTCCACTCATTCAACTTTTACAACTGTGACTTTAAAAAGGTGGAAATGACCCTCCACACTAAATTTATTATATAATCTGCGAAATTATAGACATAGTCTCTCTTTGTGCCATCCCAGCTCATTTTCTTTTTCAACCAGACAGATCTCGCTATTAACTTAAAGTCCCAGATGTCTCTGATACACAAGTTTTTCATGTCATTGTCCACATTTGGTGGCTGAAAAGGCAAAAGTGAAAGAATCCAACTTCAATTGAAGACAATCAGTGAAACACCATCTGTTTCACTTACTTTTATGCTAAAGAATTACTGATCAAGTTTAGAAATCAAACATATTTAGATTTAGCAAATGACTGCTGTGTTGCATCACAATCATCTTGTGTGTAATGTAACTTTATAATAACATACTGTTTTGCTATAATCACACTGTTAAAAGCAGATGCCCTGGGTCTCCTGTATGGATCTGAAATGCCTTTCATCCTGTCAAATATGCTGAATATGGACCTTAGTGAGAACACTTATGGAAAAAACAAAAGATGACTTCATTTAATGAAACAATCAGTCAAAAGCTTGAACACACTTTCCCATTGAATTCAATTAAATTCAATTCAACTTTATTTATATAGCGTCAAATCACGGCCATCTCAAGACGCTTTACGGACAGGAAAAAAAACACAATGAAAGCCAATTCATAATAGCCTATATAAGGAAACCAATGGCCAATGTCCAAACGTTTGACTGGTATTGTAAATTAATTTATGTTGTTCTATTTTTCATACGTATAAGCCCCTATAGAGATGTTAGCACAAACAGTCTGACATCATCTATTTTGTTCTCCAGTATCTGCAAAGGTCCACCTCTGTTAGTCACATTTCTGCTTTGTTGTGACCACTTTACAGAGATTTTATATGCACCACTAAGTCACTGCGTCTTTTCTGTCCAAACACTTGTGATTCATGTTTGAACTGCACATCTTAAGTGTTGCCTCTTCAGCACTGTGGGGGTTTTTTTTCTTGCAAGTACAATAAAAAAAATTGCATATAGGCCTACTTAATCGGATTGTGGTTCACAAAGCAGCATGAAAAAAAAAAATCCATGACTGTCTTTCAGCTGTTGTGGCCCATGATGTGCAGTAACACAGATTACTCATTCAGGATTAATGTTACATGTAAAAACCAGCTCCTCATTTTCTCCCACTCCACGTGGACGGCACCTTAATGGTACCTGTCTGCAGCACCAAAGGACTCAGTGAGTGACATCTGTCTCGTTGTCCTCTCATAACTTCATCATAGTCTGCGTTATGAGTGTTTTTCCTCAGATATAATCCAGAGCCCATAACAGATCTGGGAGGATGTCTTTTTGGCACCTCTGATCTGTTTTCTCCCAACTTCCAAATTCTTCGGGAACAGGGCTGGTTCTAGGCCAGATGTGGATTTTTAAGATATAATTTGGCCCAGATTTAATTTCATTCTTCAGACTGTGTGTGTTCCTGCCTACTGAAGCTTGCACTTGACAGAGGTCTGTGTTGCAGTCATAAAAACGGATGTAACTATCAAAGTGCATGCTCCGATCTGGAAACCGAACCAGCCTGGAGTAAAATGATTAATTGAGTTTGTGCTGCTGCTGCAATACCTCACTCTTTTCTTACACACTTCATACACCGTGTTGTTGCTGTTTGTGGAGTTTATGGAGAAAAGCTGGATAGTCTGCCATAAAAAGATTGGATGTGGGTTTATATAGATATCTACTAATCAAAAGTTTGGACAACCTATCCAATTAGATTTAATCGGGAAATGTGTCCAAACATCTGAACTGGTGTGTACAAAAAAGTCAGATTTGAGCCAGCTAAGAGGTTTAGATTAGATCCTAATAGTGGGGTGTCCAGCTCCAGACCAAAAGGGCCACAATCCTGCAGGATTTCGATATACCCGTGCTCCAACACACCTGACCTAAATTAATGAGTCATTGTGCTGAAGTTTATAGGCTGTCAGATCCATAAAATTTGAGTCAGGTTTGATGAAGCAGGAATACATAGAAAATCTGCAGGACAGCGGCACTCGAATACTGACTTTTGACACCCCTAATAGAAAACCTAGGGGGAGAAAATAAGGTGAAATTTTGCTCATTAATTAAAGATTCCAAGGATTCCCATCAGAATGACTGGACTTCCATTGACTTGCAGAAAAATACACATTTCCATGGAAATATAGCTGGATATGGCGAGCTGAGGCATGTGATGGTGTTGTTGTGAAGACTTTCAGAGTCTCAGAGACAGCAGAGACTCTTGGATTGTGTCTTTTTGTTGTTTGAATGTCTCAGGCTCAACCTTATATAGACCTAGAGAGTGTAGAAAAGCAGCAGTTGTTGAGGAGGAGGAAGGACAGACAGGCATATTCTCTGTAATGAGCTGGGCTGAGGCTGAGCCAGATTCAGACCAGACCGCAGTGGTTTGGTCCAGCTAATTATACAAGGCTGCAGACAGATCTGGCAAACAGACAACGGACTGCGAAAGAGAAATGTGATAAAAAGAAGACAAACAAATGGAGGGGACAACTGGGATGGAGTAAGTAACAGAGTTTGAGAAAAGCAGATGAATAAGCCAGGGCTGCAGGATAGATGAAGAGAAGGCAGTGATGAGGAGGAGACGCTCACAAAAAGAGGATGAGAAGGAGCGGGGGAGGGATGCAGCAGAAGGGGGTGAGGTTTGTCCTTTGGCCGATGGTCAATTAGTGGTGGGGAGAGTAAAAGGCCACAGTGATCAGCGTCTGCTGCTGCAAAGAGCTCTCAGCTTGTTTACTCTTGTGCTGAAGGAGACAGCTGGGGCACCTCCATGAGAGCATCATTAAGGGAAATATTAAAGGGGAAATGTTTCATGTGTTGTACTGAGGGAAACAAAGAATTTAACTTCACCTCATGAGCAATGGTGCATGTTGTTGTGTTATTAAACAGATTATACAGCAGAAGATGTCGAGATAGGTTGGTAATCTACAACTTCAGCTACCTCAGTCATCAACAATAATTCAGTTTCACCACTCGATGCTAAGAGTTGAAAACTTTGGGTATGAACCAAACAATTGTTCCAGCGTTTTCTTATTCACACTTAAGTCACACAATAAAAGAAAAGACGATAAAAAAAGAGAAGTCCTGCTTGGTTTTTTGTTGTTTTTTTTTCTTCCACGGCCAGTTTACGCGTTCCTGGCCAATCTCTATTGAAAGCTGCCTGATGTGGGCAGACGTACGGTTTGCACCGTCTTTCAAGCATTCTTCTGTTTGTCTGCACCTCGATTAAGGACACGCAGTCTGGTCGCGCTGTGCTTGTGTGTCTGGTTAGCTGGCAAAAGGAGGCATGTGGGCAGAATGCTAACTTATTTTAATTGTTCAGGAGTATCAAAGGATGTGAAAGTGTATTCGCATGAGTGTGGAAGAGACTGTAGCCATCTGGGAGAGACCTCAAGGTCAGAATTGGGGCATGATATATGTCTAGATAGATAGATAGATGGACAAATAGATAGACAGATAGATAGATAGATAGATAGATAGATAGATAGATAGATAGATAGATAGATAGATAGATAGATAGATAGATAGATAGATAGATAGATAGATGGACAAATAGATAGACAGATAGATAGATAGATAGATAGATAGATAGATAGATAGATAGATAGATAGATAGATAGATAGATAGATAGATAGATAGATAGATAGATAGATAGACAGATAGATAGATAGATAGATAGATAGATAGATAGATAGATAGATAGATAGATAGATAGATAGATAGATAGATAGATAGATGGACAAATAGATAGACAGATAGATAGATAGATAGATAGATAGATAGATAGATAGATAGATAGATAGATAGATAGATAGATAGATAGATAGATAGATAGATAGATAGATAGATAGATAGATAGATAGATAGATAGATAGATAGATAGATAGATAGATAGATAGATAGATAGATACATATATAGATAGATAGATAGATTTTTTTTTTACAATTTTTTAATGAAAGCAGTGTGAAACACAAATGAGATAACCCATCACCAAGCTTTTGGGAGTGGATAAAAGGATGATGTCAGCTGGCTACAGAGGAGTAACAGCAAAGAAGAGCAGAACAAACTTGTGTTTGAAAATGCAGGATTTAAAGAACGACCAGTGCCAGTCTAAGTTCATGAGACTTCACCACTGGCAACCCATTAAAACAGATAAAAGTTTAATATTTTTTCAAACCAATCAACTTATGCAACAATTAATACAATATAATGATGGGTCTTCTTAAAAGATGAACACACTAAGATTAGAATATTTACAATAACAAAGCAAACCAGGCTCGTGATCACACACATCTGGAATTTCTCTTGAATTTTCAGTATGTTTGTTATGTTGCTGGTCTTCATTGGCATTTTTGCCGATGATGGTGTTGTCATTTTAAGATTGGGTCTGCTCGCCAGTTTATCTGAATTCATCTGACATAATTCTGTCTTTTCCCTCCTTTGCATATTTGCAGGTTTTGTGTTTGGATTTTTGGCTATCCTGGCAGGAGGAACACACACCAGCTGCCCGTTCTGATGAATCTGCAAGATTCAGATGGATCAGACTTTTACAGTGCAGCCCCCAGAGTGTGGAACAACCTGCCACACAGTATTTACTCTGCAGAGAAGTTTAAGTCTTGCCTGAAAACTCTTGCTTTTCATTTAAGTTCCGTTTGAGTGGCACTGGGTTTTTACTTTTTTTTTTTTATTATGGTATCTTGTTTTTTTTAAATCCATTTCAATAATTTTATCAAACTTGTTGCTTCTATGTTTAATTTTGTTGGAATAACATCGGTTTTGGTCTCTGTGAGGACACAAGCAGCAGCTTTCAGGTGATTTCATGGTGATTTCTTGACCCCAACTTGTTGAATTTAAAATCTAAATCATGCTGAGCATGTTGGAGCGGCAGCAGACGTAAGAGCTCCCTTCCTATTCAGCAGCACGGTCTGCTCATCTGAGAAAATGTAGCACATTTTACTGTCTCGCTATCCTGTCAGCAAACAAAAGGGAATCCTCTTTTGTCAAAGCTCCAGTTTCTCAGTGACACCCCTTCTTTGCTTCCCTGTGATTAGGTTTAGAGCGTATCACGTGGGGGGGTTGAGGGGTGTGAAATCATTTGTGGTTGTAATTATGGCCTCCCATCTCCAGAGTAATCATGCGCTATTAAAAGCCAACCTCAGCTCAGCCCCCCAACAATGCCAGTTAACATCCATGTTCCTCTGGGAGACTGCAGGGATGAGGTTAACTGCCTGAACACTGTAGCAGGCTGTGTGGACACAGGAGGAAAATTATTCTTACAATTCGCAGTGTAAGACAAAAGGTGAAAGGTGAAAGGCGTTAGAAGGTGAAAAATGTATAAATTTAAAAACAAAATTAGTTTTTTTAAAAAGCCTATTCATCCATCAGCTTTGCATCTTTTATCATAACATTCTTGCAGATATTCACAACTTCAGCTGTATGACAGAAACCATTCTGTATAGAAAGTAAAGTTAGACCATATTAGACCATATTAGAGTCCTTATTTTCCTGAAGCCTTCTTTTGTGTACATGGACCAGCTATCGTAACTTCAGCAATATGTTTGTGTGCACACACTGGAGAATCGGCCCAACCATTTCAGCTCCTCATAACCAAACATAAATATGTTTACTTCAAGTAATACAAAAAATATGTTTTTCCAATAGTTTCAATATAAATATATAATATCCATATAGCATAATATTAGTCAAATTACATGTGAGTCGAGAACTTAGTGAAATTAGTTATTTAGATGAATGATCTTTATTGGTATTTATTTAGTAACTTTTTTTTCTACATCATCTTAACTATTCTGTTAGATGGTGGTCTTCCAACATCAATATAGATAAAAGTGTTAGAAGTATGAAGTTTTAAGAACAGAAACTGTTCAGAAAGATGCTGTGCAGTTATGCAACTTTTCCTCAGTGATCTTTTCATATTCAGGTCTTTAAAAAAATCTTTGAGGTATGCAGGGATATAGGGGGGATAGTATCAATATCAGTTCATATTAAGCTTGTTAGCTGTAGTGAGCTTGTCAACAAACATTAGGACACAAACCAATAGTAGTGGCTTGAGATGTCCAATATTATATGCATCCTGATATTATTGGACAATATCGGCATTAAAATTCAATATCAGAAATGATTAGTATCAATTTTCTATTCTATTCTATTCTATTCTATTCTATTCTATTCTATTCTATTCTATTCTATTCTATTCTTTTCTATTCTATTCTATTCTACAGTCATTTAGCAGACGCTTTTATCCAAATACATATGAGTGAGAACAACACAAGCACAAAATCAAACAGTAGAGGACATCGTAGGAAGGTGCTAGTGGACTGTCCACTTGGATGCAGATCCTTGCATGAAGTGCTAGACTTTTTTTTTGTTTGTTTTTTTGTTTACTCCCTTCCCACCATATAATGTCACCTATGTTACAATACAAAGAATTAATATCAAAGTTTGTTGCAAAGAACTGGGCTAAGTTCTCCAACTTTCCACTAAATACAGCGATATTAAGTGTTGAAGTGCTCCTTGAAGAGCTGAGTCTTCAGTTTGCTCTTAAAAGTAGACAGAGACTCTGCAGAGCGGACAGAGTTTGGGAGATCATGCCACCATCGTGGCACAACAGAGGAAAAGAGTCTGGCTAGTGATTTAGTCCTACGTTGTGGTGCTAACATGAGGCGTCTTTCACTGGTGGAACGCAGCTGTCGAGAGGGGGTGTAGGCCTGGATTAGGACATGAAGGTGGACGGGAGCCGTTTGAGTTATTGTTTTGTAAGCCAGAAGCAAGGCTTTGAATTTGATGCGTGCTGCAACCGGAAGCCAATGAAGAGCGATTAGTAGCGGAGTGACACGAGCTCGTTTCGTTTGGTTGAAAACCAGACGCGCTGCGGCATTCTGGATCATCTGCAGAGGTTTAACAGAGCACGCAGGCAAACCTGCCAGTTTTACTTTTTTAATGACACATTGTTTACACCATACGCACGTATTATATATCAAACTCCTCAGTTTAGTCTCCTCCAACTCAAAATGACTAAATATAAAAGCTGTAAAATAATAGTTTTACAGATATTTATTTTCAAACAATTTCTTCCAAAAATGTCAGTATCAGTTTACATCAGGATTAGAAATTAAGAGTTGGACAAAATTAGTATAACGGACATTGGTGAAAACCCAATCTTTAGTAGTGGCCGATATTTATCTTGTGTGCTGGTTGTGTTGTGTTGATTTAATAAGAAACTCACAAGTTTTATTGAGCTGACATTTAAGTTAAAAAACAATAGAAGCTAAGAATTCTTTGTGAAATAAATTGCAAAAACACGTGAAACTACCCAGTTATTTTTGGTAATGCACATTTAGTTAATTCCCTTGTAGTAAACAATCAACCAGTAATTAACCATTGGCTAAATAATTATATCTAACACTGATATTGAAATTCACCATCAGTTCAAAACCATAAACAGAAGTATGAATTGTAGTATTTTTATGGAATATCTTGCAGATTTCACAAACCAAACTGGTGGTAAACAAGCCCAGAACGCAAAACAAAGAAGTCTTACACAAACTCCAATTATACCAGAGCAGAAAGCTTAGTTAGTTTTTTCCTTTGTGTCCTTCAATCCTCGCCTCACCGTGCCAGCTTCATAGACTCTGGGCTGATCCCATAGCACCCTGGCTGAATGAACACCCTCCTATTATCAGTGACAGTCAATTAAACATCTAAATGCCAAATTCCAAATGCTTTACGCTGTAAGCCAGAGGGCACCTGAAGATCTCTGGCCAGAAACTGATTGGTCTCAGTATATTTAGGAGGAAATATTAAAATTTGTGGAGGTAAGATAAAGTCACACCAGTTTGTTATAAAAGCCACTGCAGATTTGTATGACAAATGTTTGTCTGTGCGGCCAAAGTGGGACACAAAATGTCCCATAAGGTTGTCTCTGCTGCCCACGAAGACTACAAGAGACAATATGAGTCTTAAAGGGAAGAACAAGAGGAATGCAGGACAGAGAAGAAAGAAAGGTCAAACTGGCCATCTTTGGGTCTGAATGTGTGTGTTTGCTTTCCTGACACACACCTCTAATGAAAGTTTCTGTCACAATGTACTGACGCAGCAGGGAGCCACGGAGAGAGGATGAGGAAAGATGAGCCGAACCAAACAGAAAAGAAGCAGAAAGGGGGAGTGTTTATTCTCTTTTTCTTCCCTCCTCAGCTCAACCTTTTCCCTCCCTTTTTGTTCATTTGGCGGTGCTTGATCCTCTGTGTGTGTGTGTGTGTGTGTGTATGTGTTTGTGTGTACACAGTCTCTGGCACACTTGAATCTTTTACTGATTACCTCACGCATGTCACGTCTTTCTGAAGGGCTTTTAACGGTGGGGGATTATCAGGCAGCCGGGTGCTTTTGTAACCCTTTCTGTGCCCTCGCTGCTACAGCCAGGCAGCTGACAATTGCCTCTGTTACATCTCCATCTAATAACTACACCCAATATGCAATTAAACCTTAATAATGTATAAATACAAAGCCATTAGGTGAAATAAAGGCACCCAGACTGAAGACTGAAAGGTCTGTAGTGTCTACTTGATGCAAGGTTGTCTTCATCAGCCTTCTAAGAAAGCTTGAAACATGGTTTTTATAAAATGGCAGCTATATTTTGTGTTAGTTAGTAGTTAGTGATGCAGAAAATGAGACAAAACCCAAATTCAAGAAAATGTCCGTAGGAACAAAATCTCCTGTCTCGTTGGAAGTGACAATTCTTTTAGCCAAACAACGCGGTGCATTGGGTGAATGATGTATACCATTCCACGCTTCAGTCATAACTCTAGAGTCAGGAAAGGCTTGTGTCTCACCAGGCACAAATGCAATATATTTTTTAAGCTGCATCAAAAAAAGGTCTTGTAGGCATCTTTAGCCCATTTTGGGGGGTGCTGAAGCCCCCCTAGACTGAAGCAAAGCACCCCTAAAATCTGATTTGTTTCTCTCTTTTAGTGTATGGGGTTTTAGTATAAAAGAAAACAAACTAAAAATGTGTAGTTTGTGTAAAAACTATACCCTACCTGGTTTAAAAAGTCATTTTGTAACACCCCCCCTCCTACTTTCCACGACTCAGACAGGGAGAAATTTTGGTCTGCTTGAAATGCGTTTGTAAGCGGACCGAGTCCTCTTCTTTGGTCTGAATCAGAGTTTGTTTGGCCCATTCACAGCTCTTCAAACGAAGCGGACTTTCCGAGCAAACAGACTCGGAGTTGACTTATAAAGGTTGAATCACAGTGGTTGTTGGCTCTGTGATGGACTGGCAACCTGTCCTAAAAAGACTTTCTTTCCTCTTCTCTTTTTCTGGCTATGCTGTTGAGAGATTCAGTGTTGTGTGACTTGAGCTGGACTAACATGTAAACAAGCATTTTAACAGTGTTTTGCATGAACACGTTCAAATGAACGTTCAAATGAATTGTCTTACTGTGAACGTTGAATTAAACTAAATGTATTTGCATATAAAGAACGTGAACTTATTCAGATTGTGCGAGTCACTGCCTACACTTTACCCTTCTCCCTACTTCACACCATTTTACCCATAATGCACCGTGCAGTCTTTCATTACAAACCTGTATGGCAGGGGTGTCCAAAGTCGGTCCTCGAGGGCCGCTGTCCTGCAGGTTTCCCATGTATTCCTGTTCCAACACATCTAGCTTCCACTAAATGGATCAAACAGCCAATGACGTGCACAACTGATTAAGCTCTACTACTAATTAATTTGAATCAGGTGTGTCTGAGCAGGGATGCATAGAAAACCTGCAGGATTCTGGCCCTCGAGGACCGGAGCTGGACACCTCTGCTGTATGGCAACACCTGTGCAGAGAAGTTGCAGCATTCAGTCGCCTCCTCTGCTTATGATTATTTACAGAAATCCCACTTGAAAAAACAAATCAGTGTAGTTTTTGCATAAACCAAGCAACTTCAGCTGTACTAGTCAGTTTACTGTTTAGGTTGCATGATTTCTAGGCTCCATGCATGGACGATGCCATCAGTCTCATATGTCTATTATATCTAAGTCTCACAACTGGTTTGGATGTTAACTTAAGAACGTATTTGTCTGTGTTCTATCTAAGGGAACTGACATAATGGTCTTTGTGATTTTTCCAATTAGCTAGCTTAAGGCAATGGAACAGAAAATCAGAGCAAACTAGGCATTACAGGATAGAAAAAACACCCCACATTATTTCTCCTCCAGCAAAAATGGGCAAATAGAATTTAAGTTGTGCATAGAAGCACATCTAATAACGCTGGCATGGAATGCAAATATATTAGAAAGCCATCCCAACTATCAGGATTTGGGATCTGAAAAGCAAAAGGAATTTCAGAGACCTCATCTCTGAGCCCACATGATATCACTTCTGTCTGCCAAACACTTCTATCGCTGCAACATTATGAGGCGGCTTCTTTTCTCCCACTGAGGCGTGTCTCACTCATCCTCCGTAGTTCGTTTTATTCATTTATTTTATCTGTTAGTACCACAAAAGGACTGGCCTCTTAATGTGATTATATTTAAAACATCCATGAGTCTTTTTTGAGGCATTTCATATTTACTTTAACACTCAATAAACCAATATTAACATGTTTCTTTAAGGGAGTGTTTGTATTTACATTTGTGTAGTTTAGTTTAGTTTTTTCCCCATGAAAAGAGAAATTTACATCCGTCATAGCGGCATTGAAAGCTTTAGTTTTCCCCACAAATGTGCCAAATGTGTTTGTCTTTGTTGTTGTTGAAGTTCCTTATCATTTCTTTTTTTTTTAACGTAAAATCTAACTTGTGGCAACAGTGAAAGTTTGACATTGGGATTCCAGATAATTCTATTTAAGACAGAAAATGAGTCGAGTTTGGCCATGAAGGGGTGAAAAAAATAGCACAAAATTGTGTTGGATCTCTGCTTGCTCACATGTGTGCCATCTCTAAGGTGGTCGAGGTGTTTGTCTCCTCTCCTTCCCTCCTTCTTCTCATGTTTTCCTCTGTTTTATGTGTGTGTCCTGCCCATCCTCTTCCATTCAACCCCCCGTTTACCATGACAATAGCTGCCTGTCGAGAAGCGCTGCCGTGTATAGCCCAACTGCTGGCCGCTGGCAGGAACCCATTCACCGCTGCAAACCACCCCAAGCTATAAAGAGCCTGGCAGGACCCAGAGGCCCCCTGTAAACACCCAACACTTCACTTGTTGTGTCTGCCTGCTGTAGTACCAATGTGATGGAACTGCTGGGTTTATGTACTTGGTGTTTTCTGGGAAGAAGAGGAAAAAATGGGTGGTGGGGTTTGGTTTTACGTACCAAACGTTACAGAGGTGCTGCAGTTTTACTGGATGTGAATAAATTGTTCAAATTAAGATGAAAACAGATGACAACAGTTTTGAAATCCATCTATCCATCCATCCATTCATGTTTGTAACAGCTTAATCCAATTAAGGGTTAATTAATGAAAAGCTGGAGGCTGTCCTAGCAATCATTAGGTAAGGGCAGTAGGGTATCATGCTCACACTACCTGTTTTGAAATGATATATTAAAATGCTGAAGTTACAGGTGGGATGATCAACTGCAGCTGGAAATATGAAAAAGAGTCCACTAATGTTAATGCCTTCCCTTGTGGATAACAAACACTGAGCAACACAGAATAGCTATAACAATAATTCTGCAGGTTTTAAAATAACATAATCAATGCAAATTCAGTGCTATTGTTAGCTGGAGGAAGTAACGTGAAGCTGTGAGAAGAAAAGTTTGAATGCAACCAACTATGGACACTGACTCTAAACATACTGCAGACGTATGTTTGGAGGTCTGATTCCCATCAAGAATCTGTGGAACAAACAGAAGGTTGATGTCATGAGAAATCCTCAAAAGTGTAGAAACTTTCCCAGAAGAGGAGTTCTGCAAACTCTAATTTCTGTGATTTCTAAATAATAAAAACTTTTCCAAAAATGATTAACATCCCTGACTTACTCTCTTTGTCTTTTGTAGTTTAGTTAAAGAGGTTACTTATGTTATAGCTCAGTCACCCCATAACTAGTTGTCCCAGACGAGTCTGAGGGTGATTCTGAGTAGCTGCGGGAGCAGGAACGTCACAACTTAAAGGCTCTGCAAGCTAAAGTTATTATGCCATTATATCAATGTTTGAAACCTCTGGGATTAACTGTTTTTTTCTGCAAGGAAGAGGAAAGTGAATCTGAAAGTTGACTACTGTTTTGCTTTCCTGACATGCTGAAGGAAGAAAATGGTGTCAGCTGGGAAGGCATCTCCACCTGGAACTGGGTATAGGGTAAAGAGCCGTTACTACAAAAAAATACTTGTGTGTTTTACTCTTATATTATTTTTAATGTTTTTCTGTGCTCTGGAAATTAGCAAAGGTTATATAAGTGTTTATCTCGACACCAGTCTGTGGTGTTGACATAAGCAAGGAAGCTTATAAAATTTCACGGTAGCTTACAATGACAGTATGAGGTGGCTGTTGAGAACGGCAAGAAGTTGCAGTGCGAGCCATGTCGGCGTACCAACCTACCCTGCTGTCTTGCGTTACTTGATGGAAAGATTTATGTGTAAGGTGTCTGAGTCAGAAAATAATAATATATATATTGTGTTGGTTAACACTGTACGCAGTGCTGTCAGATACTCTTACAGGTTGTGGAACCACCAGTGAACCTCTTTATATGTTCGACACTCACCATTATAAAGTGCTTTGTGCTGTTTTTTTTGTTTTTTTTTTAATTGCATTTTATTATTTTATTGTTATTTTGGTGATATGGATCCCTCTGGGTCTGAAAAAGGAAGAAAGAAATGACACCCCACTACAGCTGGTGTTGTGACATCAATTGTGGCATGCTGCATGTTCTTTTCTTTTTCTTTGTCATTGTCAACTCACTGCTTTTTCGTGCTTCACTATCAGATTGCAGTCTGCTGCACATCCAGTCAGAATGTTTTACAGCCGCACAAACAGCCAGTGTTTGATTCTGGTGACAACAACATTCTCACTTTTGGAACATGCTCGCTGCTCTCTTTGACAATACCTTTGAAGTTAAGACAGGTTAGCAGGCAACTGCAGTCATGATAGGAGTTGCTTTCTCCCCCAAATCAGTCATTTAGCTGTACAGCATTCATGAAGTTTCCATTTGATTGGAGAAGTTAAGTTGTGTGCAAGTGTGTGTGAGTGTGTGCATGCCAAAGACCTTGGGAGGGCTGGCTGTGCAAGCCTGAACTTGCCCCAGCGATACCACAGCGGCAGCCAGAAATGAAAGATGATGGCAGTACACATCCAGCAAGAGGAAGAGGATATGCAGCAGTTATTCTTATGAGAACAAAGGCTATGATATATAATACAACAGTGTTTATAAGCATTTATTTCTGCTCGTTATTGCAAAGAGAGTCATTTCGTAACAATGAAGGAGGCACTTACCTCAAGAAAGTGGGGCATCCAACCGTTATTTGACCCACAGTAAACAGACTGTGGGCTTAAAGATTAAACAACTGACCAGTCGCTGTTGTGTGTGTGCACAGTGTGTGTTATTTCATCACCGCACACAGGCAAATCTTCAATAAGAGATGCTGAAGTAGAGTTTACGGATGTCTACAGATAAGAAATGAGAGAAAGGAGTCTGCTGTTGATTTAGCCGTAATCCTTTTCAACCTACTGACAGAGGCTCTGGCAGAAGCAATGATCTGTTGGAGGTATGAAATGCATGTGGAAATTCACACAGATTTCACCTGGTAGGCTTTTCCTCCTCCCTGGACTCTTCCGCCTTCTCCATGATCAGCTTATTGCAGAAGTTCAAAATCAATTTCAAACTCCTGCTGAAAAGTTTTTTCACAAAGGAAGAAACCAATCAATATCTATGTCAGTGTCAAGCATGTGAACAATAATCATTGCTGCTGGGCAATAATATGTGTCCATTAGCATAAAACACTTTTTGTTTTTATATTTTTTCTTACAAATTTCACAAAGGAGAAGAAGAAAATTACTTTTTATTGGAGTTACATATATATATATATATATATATATATGTGTGTGTGTGTGTGTGTGTGTGTGTGTGTGTGTGTGTGTGTGTGTGTGTGTGTGTGTGTGTGTGTGTGTGTGTATTTATGTATATGTGGAAAGGATAAATTTGAAAAAATTTAAAAAGAAATAAAAAGAAATAGTTTATCAAGAGACTATGTTTAGAACTATGTTGGGTTATGATGCTCCATGCCTGTGTGTCCATCTATGTTGGTCACTGCAGATTGTTTTTTTTTTCAAACATGAAAAGTATTTTGTTTAGTTGCAACTGTTTGAGGCAAAATGCTCATCTACATTTGTTTTCTTTCTTCACTTTTTTTGTTTGTTTGTTTACGTTTTATAGTTTTTCATACATCCAAAATAAATCAATAAAAAACATATATAACCAAAGAAATGATACAGCAGCTGATTTGGTGATTTGGGGGAAGTATCTCAGTCACTGTAGAACTGTAACTAGAAAAAAAAAAGATGACTGACTTTTTAAAATGTCCATAAGCTATGCTTGGGTAACTGGAACACCAGGTTCTGCTGCAAAGCATGTTTGTACGTGTTATAATATATATATATATATATATATATATATATATATATATATATATATATATATATATATATATATATATATATATATATATATATATATATTAATGTACTTCCTTCTCATGCAGTTGTGCTGAGTCATATCACACCATCCCAACTGACTGGTAACAGCCACCAGCCACTCATTGGTCCAGGCAGGCCCAGACTTGCCTTGTATAATGATTAGTCCTGCTTGTCTTACACTGGACACAATGGCCCCCTCCCCTCAATTATGCTTCCCTATTGACCCATTACTAACCGATTGAAACAGAATGAAACAAAGAAAGGAAACTCAACCATTTCATTTCGAGCGGTGAATGAAATGCAATGTGGGAGAGCCACATTCCACCCCTGATACTTATGACTGTGTAGAAAACTGAAAATATGTCTGAATGTTCGTGCTCATCGACTTTAAGTAATATATCAAAGTGTGATCCAATGTATTGCTTTATTTTATGCTGATTTCAAAGAACGTGACTGTTGAAGATGTTTGCCATACATATGTAGCATTGCAAGATATTTTTTTACCTCTCCAAATGTTTAGTCTTATCCGTCTGGGAGGTGGTGATGGTCCTTAAATCATTTTGCAGCATTAGAATAACTCCAGATGAGAGTGGTCTCTGCTGAGTCATGCTCTCAACATCATTGAAGTGAGTCAATGTGAGATTACACAAAGAGACAGAGGCAATTAAAAAAAAAGCGGTCCACAGAAGATTTGCATCAGTACCTCAAAGACATTTAAAACAAGCTTCCAATCAAATCAAGTGTGCAGATGGTTTTGTTTTAAAAATTTGTTTGTGTCTTTTGCATTTTATACTACTGTAACTGATGAAAGGTATGACAATATTTCTAAGATTATTGCATTTTTCATACCATCAGAACTAAATGCTGTATTATATATCTTTTAGTCTAATCATGTTAGGACTAAAGATTGCATCTGTTCTCTGGTCATAAAACCTAATAGAAAATAGTAAAAGAAGGGAACATGATTAATTTAAGAAACAGACTCAGCTGTTAAGTAGGAAAGCTAACACAAACATTTTCGTAATCATAATGGTATGATATGAATAAAGGACCTCTGTCCTGCAGGAGGCCTTTATTGTTTATTGTAATTTTATTGAAAGAAACAATATGTAAGACATTACTATAAAATACTATCTGTCATTTAGTCACATTCAGACATTTTTAATGTACAGCCTTTAAATGTAGATGTTGTGTTCATTGTCAGTTCAAAGAGGCAGCACGCAGAGATACGTTGAAACCCCAGCAGAGCGAGAAGCTCCCCTGAAAATACTCTCCACAGACACTGAGGGGCACTCTAAAATAGTCCACTATCAGGTTATGTTTCCTTTTATTTTGACTATTGAGCCTAATGAGGTGTGTGTGTTGTTTGTGCTTCTCGATGTTTCTCAAACAGCAATGCAACAGAGAAGCACAGTGATAAGCAGGGAAGGCTGCAAACCACAGCCTTTTACTGATTAAAAATCTCATGATATACTTGTATAATTTAAAAATATAAAGAAGTAGAAAATGACCAAAATAAAACAGAAACTGTAAATGCATTAGATTTGCAAAAACTGTTAACTCTTATACCTCTAACCTTAAACTTGAGTAAAGACCAAATATTTTTGGATATGCAAAGTTGTATGCTCTAAAAACATTGCAAGCAATGTGTACATTACATTTTTTTTTACTGTTTTCCAGTTAGTTAAGGTGTTTATTATAATTGAAAAATTGATCTTTTTGTTGCAAATTATGTTCAATCTAGAAGAATCTACTGTCACCAGCTTCATTCAGAAGAAATTTAACAACAGGTAGCACATGAGTAGTATTATGAGCTTATGTTTGCTAGCATATCCCATGAGACTCTTTGTGAAGGATCACTAACATATAAATTAAATAACAGGAGACCCAAGGTCGTTCCTTGAGGTACCCCCACTGCACACTTTTTGACTAGGCGTTGAATCATTAACGTCAACACATTTCTTTTATTATCTCTTTGTTGTTTATGGTTCTCCTCATTTCTTGTCTTCAGGGGTCTGTGAGGGCTGTGGGAATATCAGATAACAATTCCATGAAAATGACTCCAATGAGACTCCACCCACAGACTGAGGGAGGAGACAAAAAAAGAGGGGGGTGGGGGGTATGCACTTACACAGAGAGAGGAAAAGAGAAAGAATTACTAACCATCAGAGAGATTCTGGGATGCCATTTAGGGAGAGAGTATTGTTATAGTGATCACTAATGAGGTGTGTGCACCTGTGTATGTATGCATACATGTCATTAGTGACTGTGAGCCAATAAGTGGAGGATTGAGAGCAAGTCTTAAGGACAGCTGGAGGGCACATGGTAGTGGAGAGGATTGTCCTCTGGAGATGGCAGTGTTGAGGGAGTACTCAGGAAGTAAGTTATTATACAGAACTATGTACGATCCTGCTGCTTCCCCTGGCTTTCCACTTGTTTCCATAATAACCAAAGGGATGTTTTCAGCTGTGCGTGACAGCAGTTTCTCATTTCTGGGATGAAGACTCAAGGTGCTCGGAGATTCTCAAGATGACGTTTTCCTTCATAATGAAAACCAACCACCTGTATGGAAATGAAGAGAACTGGGTCCACAATAGCAAGCTGTTGGAAAAAAATCCAACCTTGCTCAGTCTGATAAAGCTGTGATGGACATTAGGATTAAATGAACCTGCACATTTATGGATCTAACAAAGCAAGAAGCTACAAGACAAGATTTATGCTGCACGCTTTGGTGAAAACACACACACACACACACATGCACACGGACAAGTAGGAGGAGTTTTGTCAGTGTCCGTCCAGGTGGTGTGTGGGACCAAATCGGTGGGGAGGTTGTGGGCTGCTATAACATTACTCTCCATCAACTCTGCCATAGGTGGGATCATCAGACAGGTGTGCACCAGACCTGCCTCACAACCCCACTTTGTCATCCATGCACATAAACACGACAACCCCACCCCCACTCCATCTTGATTAGCCTCCTTCACCTGACGGCCAGGATGCAGAGTCTCAGGAGTATGCACGTGTGTGTGTTTGTGTGTGTTCGCTGTTCCAGGCACAATGAATAGAGAGGGTCTGTCAGTGGCCACCTGTTGGCCTGCTGTCAGGGTCCCATTTCAGTCTCCTTTCCCTGCAGACACATCTATCTATCTATCTATCTATCTATCTATCTATCTATCTATCTATCTATCTATCTATCTATCTATCTATCTATCTGTCAATACCTGTCTGTGACATATGAAGCCTGAGTTGAATTATTAGGATTTCCAAAAAGCCCAATCATTGAAAGATGAAGCTAAAAGGAGGAAGAGGAGGGACAGATCTGGGGATTATCTAAAAGTGTGTTCTTGTTTGATGCAAATCAATGGCTCGTGGAAGCCGTCCTCTTCATGTCACATTACCATCTCTATAGTAGCCTTGATGGTGGTTAGGTAGAGTGGGGGGAAAGGGAGTAAGAAAAACCAAATGAGTGAGTGATGGAAATGAGAGTGTACGAAATGAACAGAAGAGGGAGATGGACTGGGGAAGGGATAAGTGAGAAGGTTTTTAAAAGTTGAAGAGATGTGAGTAAGGGGGGAAGATAACTCCCAATGAGGGTAGATGGTGAGTAGTGAGCAGAGAGGGAGGAGGGTTAATGGCTTTGGGTGCTGCCTGTATTAAACCAAGCATCCATAATGAGAAAATAAGGGGAGTATTTTCAGGGCTTCCATGAGCATAGTCATTAATTCATCAATATGAGCTCCTCAACCAGTTTATAGTGAGGATGAAGAGAGGGAAGATGGATGAGTAGATCACTATCTGTATGATAAAACTACAAAAATTGAAATTTGCAACCTCACCTTTTGAGTCTCTGTTTTTCTGACCACACAGCCACCAGATAATCTTCCAGCTGTGGCAAGAAGGTGTGATGAAGCTTTGTACTACCTGACATGCCTCAAATGAGAGACACAGTTAGTGATGACAGTTGAGCAACCAAAAGTATTTTTTTATCAAAATGTTTGGTATTAATAGGGACTGAACAAGTTTGACTCACAAATTTATTCATTTTCCTAACCGCCTAAAGGTCACGGGGAAGCTGGAGCCAGCAGTCTTTGGGCGAAAGGCAGGGTACACCTGACAGCTTGCCAGTCCATCACAGGGCCACACAGACACAAACATCCACTCATACACACACTCACTACTATAGGCAATTTAGAGTAACCAATTAATCTAACATGCATGTCTTTGGATGGTGGGAGGAAGCCGGAGTACCCAGAGAGAACTCACACATACATGGAGATAACATGCAAACTCCACAAAGAAAGGCCACTGCCCAAACCCCACCCCAGCCAAGGATCAAACCAGCAACCTTCTTGCTGTGAGGCCACAGTGCTAACCACTAACCACAGCCCTGACTCATAAATTATTCATGAAAATAATCCCAGATTCTTCACATGTCAGGTTTCTAATGTGTTCAAATTACTGTTTTCCACCACAGAAAACAATAAGCTTCTCTACACTTGGTTGATGGGGAGATGAATTCTTCCCCCAGTGTTGGTGATGAGACCACTAAAAACTCAAATCCATCCACTTGAATCAAGTGACAACAAAAAAAACCCCAATTATATTGATACTAACAAAGTTATCTTAGCTTAATATTTTCTGAAAACACATAAGCAAGTTATCAAAAGCTAGTCCATACATGCTATCAGTGATATAGTGGCTGGAGATATAGTCCTACTATACTTGCTTCATCTCCTTGGTCAATTTACTGTAGGTCTGACAGCGCATGATTGAAAAGGCCTCAAAAGGTCAAGGCAAACGCTCCAGATTAATTTCTTCTGGCCTTATCTAACCCGATGAGCAAAATGTCAAATTGCTTAATATTCAATAACTTTGACCGGTCATAGCAAAGGTCTCCATCACTCCATTTCTGCATGTTTATGAATTAAAAAAAAACACTGCACCATTGGTATAATCCAAAACATTTACTGTTGTTGGTACTTATACTAGTATTTGAAAATATGTGACTTGTCAATGCTCAGTTTGATATTAACCCATAATGTTAATGGCCTAAATTGGTGACCATTTTCATTCTATGCTTGTACCAATATTTATCTTCATTTACTACATTTTTCAATATCTTTGTAAACTTATATGTATAAAAACCCAACTAGGACTGTATAAACAGAAACCTATAAGAAGAACATCTGCTGTTTTCGTTGCAGATCAGTGTCATCCATCTTTGGCCTCTGAGGTCCTCTCTAACATAATACGTCTTGTTTTATTGCAGACTAGACTTAATGAATGCCATAGAAATCATGTGTGCACTGGGTGCATGTGCTTGCATGTATAATTGTGTGTGTGTGTGTGTGTGTGTGTGTTCACACATTCAAAGAGCGAGGCAGGGAAGTGACAGTGTTGCACAGGGAGAATCAGGGGCACCATAAGAGTTCTGCATGCTAATAAAGCTTCTTCTTGAGTTAATGACATTCAAATCCCAAAGAGTGTTAGAACAGTGTGGTTGTAATTCAGGCTTCAAACCATAAGCAGCGTTCAGGCCGAACATTATGCCAGCTTCAGCTTGCAAACCAGAATTGGTTTTTGTTTGCCATCTAGTGGCCGCAGAAACAAAGGCAAATACCAGACAAATACAATGGGGAACAGATATAGGTTAAATGCATGTATAAATAACAGCCATATCCCATAAAAAATGACCTAAATGCCACTCAAAGTTTGAGTAATACAATTCACAGTGTAGAGCTATTTCTTTAACTCAAATACTGAAATAATTTTCATGTTCTCGCTAAAGCTCAGCATTAAACTGTACCTTCCTCAGAGGCTTCAGTCATGCAATCAGTCAGGTGGTTATTATAAGTCAATAACTGGTTGCATGATGCCCAAGTTGCCCTGTGTCACCAGTCTTATTAGTGGTGCTCACGGGCAGATACTAAAAGCACTTCTCTTCAGATTTGAAAGGATTTAGTTCTCATTTAGTTTCACTTCTAACGATGCAAAGTGTAGCATGACTTGGATTATACTTGTTCTGTAGATGTCAACTTTGGTTAGGCTCCACACAGATGGACTTTGCTTCTCAAGAAAGCATCATGCAGCTATAGTGGAAATTTCACAGCGGGGTGTGAAGCCAATGGGATGTTTGAAAGTTTGACGCCATGATTCTTAACTGGAATACGGTGGAGTGCATCTTCCAGTTTGAGAATGAGTCATTACTTTAGGAGTTCAAGTATTTTGGGATCTTGTTGCCAAGAAAAAGTAGGATTGAGCAAGATTTGGGCTGAAGGAGGGCTTTATTAGCAATACAGATACTCCACCAGCCCATTGTGGTGAGAAAAAGCTGCGTCCTACCCCAGAGGTGTAAAAGGGCAGAGCCAAGACACACTGTACCTGCTCCAGTAGCGCAATTGGTCAGCGCACAGTATTTTTTAAGACAGATACCTGCAAGTGATGCTGAGGTTGTGAATTCAAGCCTCATTGGAGCATGCTCATTTAGTGTTGCCATTTGTGACGCAAAGGTCAGCATGAGACACGGCGACACCAAAGGCAGAAAATAAAACCAAAGAAACGGTGTGAAATTTGATACATTTGTTCAAAATAAAATATAAACATTTACGCAGAATGCCGTACATTAAAAAAAAAAAGAAAAAAAAAAGAAAAAGAACCGCACATTGACATTGTTCCTCCACCACGGAAAACATCAACCACTACAGTCTGTTCTGAAACGAAGCAGTGCTACGTGTTATCAAAACAATTTCAAACAGTTAAGTCATACAGAAACTGCCATAATAATAAAAGTCTAAATGAATAATTGCATTAAAATGATGTGGTAAAATGCTCCCCAATGAGTAAAGGCGCACAGTGGCTTATCTGTCCCTGCGGATGAGCTTGGAGACTCTGGAGTCGAGCCCGGCACCTTCCAAAGGGAAATGAATGACGGGTTGTAGCTGATCACTCTTTTTCCCAACCCAGAGCGCAGAACAGAACTATGTTCTCCACAACTACACAAACCGTGGTGTAGCGGCCATCGGGCAGATGGAGGCAGGTGGAGGTGCCTCCATGCACAGGAGGAAACCTGTTGTACAGCTGCAGATGTGTGCAGATAGTGGTGACGCTACATAACATGGTACTAAATGGCGTCAGCGCTTCACCTGCGTTCACCTGAACAATCATCCAATCTGAATGATTGTGTTGTCAATCATCCTCTCACGTTGGAACCAAACGCTGCTGCTTTACGTCTAGAAGTGATGCAACACATCAGAGGTGGAGAATTCTCATTTATTCACAAGTTTATCCTTAGTCTCGTTTCTGTCAGGGTGGTGTTTATTTCTCTCCATCTCCTGCACCTCCTCCTTGATGGCAGTTGTTGGTTCCTCTGCGAGGACACCGCAGCTCGAACACAATCGAACAATTTGTAAATCGAGAAGTTTTTTTTCCTGCATTTCCTGTTTTCCGTACATACGCCACCTGTAGTCAGCGTTGCTACGCACAGTTTGATAAATGAGGCCCCAGGTGAGGTACTCATACATCCGAAAGGAGCTTGGTGTAGCTACTGCTCCTATGTATCAAAGGAATCAGTGGAAGTGCTTTTAGGTTTCTGATTGCGATGCCGCCTGGTCACCGGACCTTGGACGTTTACTGGACATACCCTATGGAGAAAAGAGAGAACAGGGAAGATATATAGAGATATATATCTATATATCTCTATATATAGATATATATATATATTCCCTCTGTCCAAGGAATGCCTTGGGACCCCTAGGAGGAGTTGGACATTAGTGCTAAAGAGAGTCTGTGGATTCTACAGCTTAACCTGTGATACCTAAAGAAAAATATGGATGGATGGCATCCTACCTGTCTGTTAATGTTGTTTAATGTTCTATGGATTGGAATAGCTCCCGCTGTGCAATCACTCAGCACAGTGTTTGTAAAACAGTCACCTACAGAGCAATGCTGAGGTTGTGAGTTGGACTCAAATGTGTCATTGTGCAGATCTTCATAAACTTTTTAATCCAATTCAAATCTGTTGTGTTGGGGCAGGGAAACATTGAAAACCTGCTGGGTCGCGACCACTGTGAGACCCAACTGAGTGGGTAGTAGTTTGTAGATGCTAGTTAAGGTGCTGCACACAGTTTTTGTAAGATTAATTTGAAAGCCTTTAGTGGCTGACGTGTGGTGGAATTATTATCATTATGGAAAAGGTTTCCTTAATGGTTCTTTCTTCACATATTAAGATCAGAAGCTGCAGATACAAACAAACAAGGCTGTAATATTAATTTAATCAACCTGTTGTTTACTTTACCATGGGATAATTTTAGAAAGAACATTCAGGATATCAGGAGTAAAATAAGCCAGCAGAGGACAGGAAATGTGTTGGAAGACCCGACCAGCTGTTTGTCCAGTTTTCTGCCCAGAAATAAAGTCAATGTTTCCATGTGATGCAGACAGGAAAGCGTGGGGGTAATTCCTGCTGAAATCCAACAGCTCTGTTTTAGTCCAAATTTAGCTGTTATGTCATGTAGGGATTATTCTACATGCTATTTACTGATTATTTGACAGCACAGCACAAGATATGAACTTATATTAAACATATGTATAATACTCTGAGATGGATTTGCTGTTAAACTAATAAAATATTTCATAGTTGTTTTTTCTAATTCATTTTTTCAGATATAAATGTAGCGTACGCCCACTGCATGCACAGGCTAATGTGCTAATGACTCACTGATTAGAAGATTAGTAGAAAAATCTTCATTGTTTTTCTTTATCTACTTATTCTGTTGCTGCTCTGCAGATATAGATTCTCAGTCATGCTGGTCATGGTAAACCTCAGAGCTTGAATAATTTCAATTACAAGAAGTTCCACTTCTTCAGGCTTCTTCAGACCTGAAGAGTGGGTGAGGTGTCGGGTTGGAAAACAAACTTGTTAGGGGTCTTTCATGTCACATGTCATTGACTCACTTTACCATTGCACCTATCATTGTGTGTGTCTTTTATCTGTGATTTGTTGTGTAACCAGATGGGGAAGCTACTCTCGTTTTAGTCCAGCTCTCTGCCTTTATTTGATTTTTCAGGATCTCTGGACTCTTTGTTTCTTTGTCTTGTCAGAGGCGACAAACCAAAGTTTTTTCATGTTTACTAAAATACTGGAGTTGGACAGTATATAATACTTTTAAGATATTTATGAAGAACAAAACTGTGGTTATCGGTTCAAATACCACCTATAATAAGAAGCATAAACATTAAACAAGTGTCATTTAAAGTACACAAATATCAGTGTTTATTGCACGGTAGCTAAAACGCCACCACATTTAATAAAACAAAAGTTCTTCACATTTAACCAGATTAACTTTTTTTTTTTCGTTTGCACGGATACTCCACAAGATGACTATAAAAAATAATCTATTTGCAACTGAAGTATAGTAATAAAGGCGGTGACAAAATGTCCAAAGTAGTAAACAAAAATCATAATCGAGCCACTAAATACTCCAGTGGAATCATATGTTACATGATTTTGTCAAATGGAAAGTGTTTCTTTTCACAAGTTAGCATGAAAAGCTGCTCACACATACATGACGACAACATGTGTGGATGTCGGAGTATTTAAGGCACATTTTTAGCTATGTTTTTAGTGCCTCATTTCTTGGTGAGTTTCTCTGAAGACATCCTGTACGAAGACAAAAATCAGTAAAAAAGTATAAAACAGAAATCCACTGCCAGCAGCCACAGTCTGTAATGTCCCTTCTGGCCACTAAGATGTGCTGTTAAATCAGCTTTATATTAGAAGATGGATGCAGTTGTTATGCAACTATCCTCCTCTATTGCTGCTCACTGATTTGCCCAGATACAGATTCATCATACATAACCACACAGTTTTTTCAATGAACTTCTCATTGATCCTTCTATTCTTATGCAGAGGAAGAGTGAATTGCCATAAGGCTCCTGTGCATGGCCTTTATTCTCATTGGGGTCTTTGTTGAACCACCACAGACTGATGGTCAGAGAAGGTGGGCGTTTAAGTCGTACTTCTCGCAGAACTTGTCTGTGATCGGGATGCAGGTGAGGTACTCGCACCAGTCACACTTTATGGGATACACGTAAAAGAGGACGGCCAGAGTTGAGAGCAGGCCCAAGAAGATCAGCAGGAAGACACAGATCTGGACTCGCTTTCGGTACATATCAGAGGGCGCGAAGCTGGGAAGAGGGAGAGATTTTAACAGTTACAAACGCCGATCTGAGCTGCGTCAGGTGCTGCAAGGATCTGATGTCTTCATCTACCTGATATATGGCAGGAAGGCAAAGGAGAGGAAGAACCCCGACACAAAACCACAGATGTGGGCAAAGTTGTCGATCCAAGGGAGCAGACCGAAGGAGAAGAAGAAGATAGAGATGGCCAGCAATTTAGCAAATGCCCACCATGGTCGTTCCAGGATCTGCCAGCTCTGAAACAGCTCCACAAACAGACAGGCCATGATGCCGAACTGGCTACCTGCAGGACCCACCTGGAGGAGGAGGTTGGGCAAAAGCATTAGAAAGATCCAGCAGGTTAAATCTGTCTTTTAATTGATCTTTAATCATTTAAAAGTGATTATGTACATAGAGATGACTTGTACCTCTGCCCTGTATGGTAGAAAGATAGCAGAGGCCAGGTTGCCAGTGATGCCACTTAACATGTAAATGATGGAGATCCTCAGCCAGCCAGCTAGCTTCTCGATGTCCCTCAGCACCGCCATCTGGAACAACACAGACACAAGGCAGTGCAGGATCCTGCAGACACACACACACACACACACACACACACACACACACACACAAGACAGGGGGTTACAGACCCAAATCTCAGTTTCATTCCAAAATATACAGTTCAGTTTTATTGCTGCTATAAATTGTACAATCAAAAAGAGATTTAGGTCACCCTGCGTGAAGAAAGAGGGACAGCCATAGCCGAGAGAACTGGTCTGGGATCTCCGGGTTGAGGAACGGCAGTAAACCACACACATCATCCATGCAGGCCACCTAAGAGAGAGAGGGAGAGTTAGATGAATAGCAGTCACGACTTGTAAGAGTGCATGAGTGAGTGGCGCACCAGGAACAGGACTGTGTCAAACAACCAGGCTCCAGTGGCGCAATTGGTCAGCGCGCGGTACTTATAAGACAGTCCCTTGCAGAGCAATGCCGAGGTTGTGAGTTCAAGCCTCACCTGGAGCAGTAGCATCTAAATTTATAATATCATGGTTCTTATCTAATGGATATCTGTAGAAGTTTACATCCTACCTGCGAACAAAGAGTGGCTTCCTCATGGAAGTAGCCGTGCATGAAGTCACAGTACTCTCTGGAAGTGATTTCACATCTACAAAAAAAAAAGAAAGTGCACTTCAGCTAAATGTGAACAAATTGCTCAGATAAACTTAAAACATGTATTGATCCTTACCGTCCTTTCGTGCCAATGCAGCAGGGTCGGCCTGTGATGGTGCAGTCTATGTGGGGAAGGTTTGTGTGGTTCCCAGAGTTGTACCTTGTGCAAATCTACAGATCAGAACCACAGGGAAGGTTTGTAACACCATGCTTTCACTATGGTAACGTCATGGCTGTGAACTCCAGAACTTCTGCAGATTTTCTCAGTGACATGCTCACTATCAACATCCATCTTGAATCCCTGCTGTGCTGTGAGGTCTCTCTAGCCACTGAAAGACTTTTTATTTTTAATCTTGTCTTAGCTCTTGTTCTGTCACCTTTAGTTTTTCTTTTTCTTTTTTCCTCCAATAATGTCTAATCGCATTCTTTGCTGAAACAGCCGCGATGCATAATAAAAGTAGTCGGTGAATTGATACCCACTTGTTAGCATGTTACGCAACGCATAAAGGTAAACTTGGCTGCAACGTAACAGGAAAAGAAAGTTGTAGTGTGGTTTGGGATGCTGCTGGTCGACTACACCTTCAGAAATCCACATCATAGATGTCACTGTGCCATCAAACAAGTTCAGAGCGCACTTTTAAGGTAAAAAAGAGAATGTTATTTTAAATAAAAGTTTTAAATTCAATTATATTATTTTCTTTCTTACTGAGCCTTAAGAAACACATCGATCATTTTAATAAGTTATAGGTAACAATGATGTATGTGACAAATTTGATCCTCAAGCCAACCTTTGACAAAGCTATAAATATATATAAATATATATTAATTTATTGATTCAAGTTATGGTGAATATCTGAAGTTTTAAACAGTAAACATGCTACTGTACTTACTGGCCACTGTGTGATGTCATCTGCCCACTCATGAGGGGAAACTGAGGCCGGCTCTTGACAAATTCTAAAAATATCAAATAAAACATGAATTAATCAGTTAAATTAAATTAAATGCAAGCTTACATGATATACAATTATGTATGTTTAATTATACACATGATCAAGTAAGCAGGATGTCTACTATTGCACCAAATTATTGGTAATAAACTAACAACAAGGGGTTTTTCAAAGAAGCACACAATACCCATACGCTACCTTGGGTCCTGATGGCAGACTGAGCCATGGTGGCGTGGTTTTCCATTTAAAGATGGAGCACTGGGATGCTGAGGCCACTTAACCCACACTGCCAAGGTACTCTGCAGTAGAAAAAACACCTTATGATGTTACATTTAACATAAACTGCAAGTGTTCAGCAGCATAATCTGATTAAAACTTATTTATTTTTCAAGATGATGTGACAGTTTTATTTAAATAAAAAATAAGTAGCCACAAATAAACAAGAAAACCCATAAGAAGGTGTCACTGACCGAACACTCCTCTTGTAATGTCTGCAGGCAGCCGGAGCGATCGTTTCTCACACAGCAGCCTGATTCTCTCTCCCTTGATTTCTTCTCCTGAATGAGTTTGTGGATCTCCTCGTCTTGACGCATACAAGGGGAAAACTTGGCACCGAGGTGAATCAATGCTTCCTGGAGAAGCAAACAACAGTACCATATATATATATATATATATATATATATATATATATATATATATATATATATATATATATATATATATATATATATATATATATATATATACATATATATATATATATATATATATAACCATTTCAAATTCTTAATTCTAAGCTATGAAGCATTTTCTATATTTCCAAATGTGTTGTTACAATTTTACCATTTTATGTCTTACATTTGGTTATTCTTTTCTTTATAATTCATTAACCTCAACCACATGTCTGTGAAACTTATCCTGTTCCTTGACCATATAAATTCAACTTTAGCCATTTGCTAACAGTTAATCACTTTAATAAACCATCTCTTTATATGATTAGGTAATTTTTTGTTCAGTTGTCATCAGGTTACTGTATTTTATTGATAAAAATGACATTTTTCCATTTTCCAGTTGTACCGCAAGTCTTCAAAAAAAATCCATCTTTGGAAACTTGGAAGTTGGAAACTTTAATGACAAGCCACTGAGCTAGATACTTAAAGAAAGTAATCAACAAATAAAAGATGGTATGAAAGACTGAAAATACTCACAGAACTAGGGCCCACCCAGAAGTTCTGTTGTTGTACAAACTTAACATTTTCATAAACTCCCTTATTCCTCAAAACCTCAAGAAAGAAAAAGACAAAACATCAAAACATTTAAAATATTTTTCTCACAAGTCAGTCTACACATTATTAACCCTTTTAATGAGTGAGCAGCATACTTACAGAGTCCACTGTTTCATGTTGTGTGAACCCTATGGGGGCAATACCGTAAATAGTGACGGCCAGGATAGTAATAAGCAAATGGACAAATGTGATCCAGTAAGTAAAAAAAGGCCTGAAGAGGAAAGAACGGAAAATATAAGCTTCACTTACTGGGACATCCAAAGGATGACAGTCAACAGAATAACATATCTGTCCTACCTGTGATCATCCATTTCTTCAATTTGCTTTTTGACAAAGCTGTCAATGCGTTTACGGTACGACCGATTGGTAAGACGACCGACCATTCCCAATCCGTATGGCCTCTTCTCTCGGGCAAACAGCTTCTTGACAGGAACCACAATTCTTTGTCCCCGCTGCTGATGGCTGTTGACACTCACCACTTCCTGTTTCAGACGTAGTTTAGGTTGGATCAGAGAGCCGTCTTTCACCTTTCGCCATCCTCTCTCTAAAGGCCTGGACAAAAGAGGCAGAGAAAAGCAGAGAGAACTAATACCAGCAGTACAACGTAGTTAACAATAATGTGAAGTTTCTGTCATGATGATGGGGTGAGATTGGCTTTGCTTTATGGTTTGTGGATATTAATAAAATATGAAAATAAACTCACAGCATGAGATGACTTCTCTCCAGTTTGTTCTTATCCAGCGCGCTGCCTGTAATCACGCTCTCATCCACCTGTTTGAGGTCAGCCTCTGATGGTGTCTCAAAAACCTCGTCAGCATAGCTGGACAACTCATCCTGCAGGCCATCCTGCAAGCGTGAAAATTTTAATTAAAAGAGGGACTGAAAAAAAACTAACAACAGGAAAGGGTTTTGAGTCAAAACATCAGAATCTTAGAGGAAAGCTAAAAATACAACACATCTGCAATTTAAAAGAAAATCTAGTTTCATAGATGTTCATCTAATTATTAAATCAGCAGATAATAATGCTTTATAGCTCTTTAAATTGTGATCCTGGCAGTGTGTGACAATGCAAGTCGGCCTCACTCTGGTGAAGAAGGAAGTATCCAGCTCGTCAGGGAAGTCCACAGTGTCATCTTCAAAGATACTAGGAGGCATGAAACTCCGCCTGCGACAACGCCTGGCAGTGCTTTCGCCCAGGGTTCGACCCTGACAAACACAAACACACCACTTTGTTAATCATAGACAAAGAAGAGTCAAAAGAAAAGCTGTATATATATATATATATATATATATATATATATATATATATATATATATATATATATATATATATATATATATATATATACATATATATATATACATATATATATATATATATATACAGATATATATATATACACACACACACACACACACACACACATATATATATATATATATACATATATATATATACATATATATATATATATATATATATATATATATATATATATATATATATATATATATATATATATATATATATATATATATATATATATATATATATATATATATATATATATATATACATACATACATATGTATATGTCTAGGCTAGGGTTTCTGTCAAATTCTAAAGAAAACTAGCAATGCTGTCTCAGTAAATCTGGTCATGGTGCAACATGTCACTTAAGAACACAAGTCACATGTGCAAAGCCTGACCATAAAGCAATAGCAAACTTTACAACACATAAAATTTCACATCAAATGCTGAAACAATTGCTGAAAAAAGTTTAGCCATTTACAGATATATTCTACTTGGTTATTTACTTTCACTAAATAAAAAAAAAAAAGTTAAAATAGTTTCAACACACTAAATTTGTATAGAAATAAATAAAAAAAAGTAAAAAAAATATTTTTCTTTTTTTTTTCTCAGTTGCTTAATTGAATTGTCTGTCTACTTTGAGAAATATTCCCGCATAGCAAAAAACTAAACAAAACAGAACAAAACAGAACAAGGTGCTTCAAAAACTTTTTTAAAAAGAAATAATTTCCTTTGTTATAGGCGAACACTCAAGTTTTTTTTTTTTTTCTATCACAGAAGCCGAGACATTTATCATGGGAGAGGAAAATCACAAGGCCTGTTTGACACCACACATCCTTTTTACATAGTATATAGAAGAAAGGCAGAAGGATGCAACAAGACATTGCAGTTTTGGGAGCAGCTGGTGAATTTAACATACTTATTAACATATAAATATGGTCTTTTCTATGCATTCTACCCATTCAGAAGAGTAAGATGTCTAATAGCCATTAAGCAATATACCAATAAAAGAACGTGAGATTTTATGATGGTCATCTGACTTGAGCCCAGTGTAAATTGGTGCACTGGTGGAAATTATGGATAACCCTCCTGTCCTCACATCTGAAAATATTTCACATGGTGCTTTAGTACCATTAGCAGATGAGATCTTGAGTGAACAGCCTACAATCACACCAATAGAGGTGGTGACAGACTACCTAACACATATAGTACATTTCTTAATCATAATGTGTGACGTTTACATGGCAGCAGTGGTCTGTGTGCGTTAGTGGATTAGCTCTACTCTTCTGAAATACTCTGACCTCAATCCAGAATGAAGCTGAGCATTAGCTGTGTATTACCACAGACCATCTGCTATAAAAAAAAAAACTCCCCTAGTAACCCCCATCCAACACACACGGATAGACATACACACTACTTAACATATACTGTGTTTGTCTGTAGTCAGTATAGAGTTGTCAGCGCTCTGTCCTAACATATTTGCTATAGTTTAATCCCCAAAAAGACATGCTGAGCTGATGTTTTACATAACATGCTTGCGCAAATATGAATACACACACTTTTAACATGGATTAAAGAGTGTACATCGGTCAATTTCCCAGAACAGATTATAAATGTCTTTAATACAATTGATGAGTTGCAGTTGCAGAGGAAACTAATGAGAATGGAAGTCATGCAGAGGAGACAAGGACATTTAATTGCAGGAAAATCTGTACAGGCGGTGCTTTGGAGCTTATAAAAGTAGCTTTATTGCAGCAACTGATTTAAAAGCACAGGTTTTTGCAAGGACAATACAATAATTGACTGCTTTTGGGGTTTTTTTTTCCACATGAAGTTTATAAACAAAAAAAACAAGCACCTTCATAAGCGCTGCTGCCGCCTTGAGACTCATGACAGCGACAGACTCCCGCTTCCGTCGTCGTGGCAACCGGTTGAGGGCGGAGCGGGAGCTGGAAAATGAGCAGAGGGATGCAGTGCCAGGCGTGAGAGGAGTTTGCGGGACATTGAGGCCATCCACCTCTTCCCCCGTACGGAAGGTTCGACCACGAGCAAGGGGGTCTACAATCTGTGCATAGATATACACAAAGACACACGGGAAAAGCGTTCTTTCATTCTACATAAAAGAGAAAACAACACTGAAAAGCAGCAACAAAACACATCCAAGCAAGGTTTATACTGATGTAGTAGTGTGGTGTTTTCCTTCACTGACATAAGACTAAAAGCCTAAGTCTCAGAGTATATTTTTCTAAATCATATGTTGTCATATTTTGTCTTTAAGGATTCCCAACCTCGACTCTGTTGGTGATAAATATGATGTGTTTCACATCAATACCATCACGTGAAGGAGAAAATGTCTCAACTATTAGTGAGGTGTTTCAAGGTTGTTCTGTTGAAGTTCACTGTTTTTCCCTGGTGAAAACTTGGCTTTTAAAAGCAGATTATTCATATATACAGAAATGTTAGTAATTCATTAGCATGTAAAAGAAAATAAAGGTAAAATTTAAGCTTTTGAAGCTGTAAGATTGTATTTAGTCCCTGTCTAAATCCTAACTAATATCCATCTCTCCATCCATCCATACCTGCATTTTCCAACCCAGTCTTTTGCAGCAGCTACTAAGTGAGAGGTACAACCTGGACAGGTCGCCTGTCCACCACAGACTTCCTACTTTACTAATGAATAATTAAAAGTGTGCGACTTACATGAACCTACATGGATATAGATAATAGATGGATGGCAAAGTGAGCTAGCTTGCTTGTGATCCTGCGAAAACTTTGTTTTGTTAATGCAAACTATTTTAATAAATTGTTCAACAGTAACAGTAATACTGACTGGTAACTGTGATGTGTCGCATGTATAGAGCATTTTTATATGAACGTTAAATAAGGCAAGTAAAAAAAAAGTATTAGTTTTCACCAAAACATCAGACCAACCCAAGGCAAAAGTGTCAAAGCAAAGAAGTAAAGCAAGCACCAAAATATAGATAGGAAATGAAAATAAAGGGAAAAGCCGAAGGAGAAAAATAGGAAAGGTGAATGATTGTCTGCATCCATTCCTCTTCTCTGCTCCTGTGGTGCAGGCCTACCCTCTGCATGCCATAGTGTTGGTAGTGACTGGGATGGTGGGGTGGGAGGTAGAGGGGAGGAGGGGTCTCAGTGCTGGCCAGGGAGAGATTGTCCTGGCTGTGTAGCTCCATCTCCCTCATCACCTGTGCCTTCAGACCACCATACAGTTGGCTGCAGTGCTGCAAGCTCCTCCTCCTCCATCGTTGGGTGCTGTCGCTGTCTTTGCTCACTCCAAACCAGTCTGCCGTACCCCTGGAAAAAGGGACGAGTCTCATTAGTATAATTATTAGGATTATAATATTGCTAACATAACATCAGGTTGTTGGGTAATAAAGTTTTTAAAAATAAAATCAACAAAGTGGTGGACATGTTTACTGGTTGTCAAGTAGGTTTTCTTCTTAGGCTTTTCACTGAGTAAAAGCAGCATCAGACTAATCCTTCACCTCAGTGTCTGCTTTCATTGCTCATGATTTACATATCTTCCTACATTTTACAAAGATGTATGCTCTAAAATGTGATTACATAATGATAAAGCAATAATCAAGTAGACCAGCAGAATTACAATAAAAATGGTTAGTCCTCTTTTTTTTTTTTTTCAATTTTGCTATAGCCTATGAAAGGAAGGGGGCTGGGCAGCTGTATTCATCGTAGATTGCAATCTGCAACCTTATCTCCAGATGCCACTAATTCCTACACAGCAGTCCTTGAACTGCAGCCACCCTTCTGGCAGATAAAGTTATTTCACAGAGAATGAGGATTAGATACAGGGTCAAAAATTGTATAGCTGAGGGTGAGATGATTAAGCAAAGGTCTTTATTGTATTTTCCTCTCTCCATTATCCATTTTATCTGGTGTTTTATTTTCTTCCATGTGTACATGTTTGACTGATTGCTAACCCAGCGTACAGAGTCCAGCTGACAGATGAACCTATCTGGAGGAGGAGGTCAAATTTGGGGAGGCTGTTTAGAGAGCAGAACGTTCTGTGATAAACCCCAGCTGGGGGAGCCTTTTAAGGCTGAGTAGAGGTAGTGCAGTCCCAATTGTTGTTCCTCCACAGAGGAATGTTTAAGAAGGACAACACAAGTTTAGAGAGGAAAAAAACAGGACTTGGACCGATTCTTAAGCAGTGGAGAAAAGCATGTAAACAGACTGGAAAGAGACAGAAATAAGCAGCAGAGGAAAGATGGGTCTCATTTATAGTTAGAAAAATATTTGCCTCTTTAAATATTACAAAGGCTGAAGATTCCCATGAGACTGATTCAGGCCACATGTGTTTGTCTAGATGGGTAGTTATTTCTGTAATTTATGCTTGTCCCCTGACAAGAATCCACCCATACATAACATCAATAAAACAGTTGTGACTGCTTATTGACAGCACAGAATCAGAGTCAAATCACTTAACCTGCATGTCCTCCAGGTAAGGCAGGTACACACAAAACAGCAACAGGATTCTCTGCAATTATTGGGTTACACAAAGACTAGAAGACTGAGGGCCAAAGTTTGGTATAATCTAAACAAATACTGAGATACAGAAGAAAAGAAAAGTGTAAGAACTCAATTAGTCTCTCATTTTATGATTGGACGCATCAAATAAAGTCTAAAGTGACATTAAAAGGTGAGATTATTTACAAGTTTACCTGTGGTGACATACTGCCATTCACTATAAAACCAGCAATTTAGCTAAACGTCCACCTTCCACTAAGAGCAGGGACGGGTCTAGAAAATTTCTCACCAGGGGATAGCAGGGACACAAACCAGGAAAAGTCATGAACATGTAAATGAGATGTTAAAATTAAAAAGATCTTGTGTATAGGTATTAATTAACCGATTATTTCATCTAAAGTGCTCAAAGAATTGTTTAATTAGATTAAGAAAGAAATAAGCTTTAATAGTAATCAGGAAAAATGAGCAAAATCACAAGTTTTAGCATTGTTTCTTCTGTGTTTTTGACCAATTAACTTTGCTATCACCACATCAGGCGATGTTATGACTTTTAAATGATCTTGATACAATGTTATAAGTTTAGACAAAAACGATCACCCATATAAGCATTTGATTAACGATGCGGTAGAACACGCTGCATTAAGATTAAAACATGGTAGTATAGATTTACATCATATATGTGCACATAACATGCTGCATTCACTTGCAGTGAGGTCAAACCAGATAAAGGTCACATTACATCAAATATTTGTAATAACCAATTCACCGTGTTTGGGGTGGCATCTAGGGGTGAGATTTTAGGGGAGCACCCCAGTGAAGAAATATTCTGCAGATTTATCCCCTGCTGTCTTTAAATTATTGTTTACTTTATGTCAGCCATTTTCTGTATAGTTTTTGTTTTCCTTTATCACACAACTTTGTGTAACTTACAAAAAGTACCTGCTGGATTAACAGTGCTTTGAACTGAAATATGAAGACTAATATTGTACTTTTTGCTAGCTATATTCACATATTTTTTTTACAATATTAGCAAGATAAATTGCTTTCAGTGCATTTAAATAAAATGAATCATTAAATATTCTGTAAAACAATCAAAGAAAATTTGGTAACAACTTCTGAGTGCAAGCTAACAAGTTGGCTAACGAGTTAGCTTGCACTAAGAAGTCTAATATGAAGCGAAAAAAAAACTACAATGGTAAACTCTGTTCTGCTGCGCAATTTTCTTTATATTTGATTTTTTTTATCTACATGTAATCAAATTAATTTACTTTTGTCAAACATAGAAAGAACTCTCACTTTTAAATTACCTTAAATTGGACTCTTCATACGCTTATTTCAAGGAATATTTCAGTGTATTCTAGTTGTTATGAACTGCAGGGATCACTAGTCCATCACAAGGTCAACACGGAGATGCAGAGTTCAACATAAAAGGCTAAAAACTAATTAAAAACTGTGTGCTAAATCCTGCATCTTACATTAATCCAAGATAAACAACACTTAACAACATGTCTATTTATGGAATTTATGTTAAGCCTGTTTTTTCTCTCTCTTTGTTTGCCATAAAACACTCACCTGTCCTGATAGCTCCAGGAGGGATTCAGAGTCTTGGTCATACCTGACTGGAGACTGGACTTTGATGCTGAGTCACCTCCATGACCAGCATCACTAACACGATAACCCCATTTACACTCTGTCCCACGTTAAACCCTGATCTGCTGGATGCAAACTTATCCTTCACAAATTACAAATACAGAGATCCGTAAGGGATTTCCTGGTTTCCAGGCCAGCAGTACCTTGCTGTTACGCAAAAGAGAAGGATCAACACATGTCCATCCACATTCTGTCAAACAGCTCTCACCAGCTTAGAGAGGTGCTGGTTAATAAGTTGAAAATCCGGCTCTGATCTCCCCAGTCAGACAGAAATCTGACTGCCATGGTGAACATCCTGATGTAAAACAAGATCCGCAGGGGATTCCAGGTTTTTTGAGCTGGACTTGCTCAATGAAAGCAAAAAGAAAGGAAAGATCTTACATTTCCTGTACTCATTGTCACCCGAATGTAACAGAGGTTTCCAAAAAGCTGTGCTTTGTGTGGGAGAGCATGTGAACGTGTCAGTAGTTGGCAGGTTTCCAGGTGTCCCTCCTCAAGAGTTTTAGCAAAAAAAAAGATGTGTACTCCGGTCTGGTCCTCATCAAAATGAATACGCCTCCGCCTCTAACCCAAGGCCCCAACAATCACTGTCAATGAAATCCTTTCCTCTGAGTCTGTGTGTCTTCTCACATTGTTTTGCAGGACTGTGTGTAAACAGAGAGATGAGCACGCCAAAGGAAATAGGAATTTATAAGGAGAAGAAAGATCCTTATACACATCAGGAGGGTGGAGAATTAGAGGAGACATGCCTGGACATGACACAAGCACACATACATACACAGGCACTTGGGTAGCCACAAAGCTCATATTTTTAAACCCCTCCTCAGTTACCAGTTCAGATACTCACATTAGAAACAAGAGGTCAGACTGAGCCTTTTAATGTCTAACACCTATAATTATGAGCATCGGTGTGACTACATGATAAATCATTAGATGTTCAAATCTGTGACTGGTGCTGTCAAAGTGAATAGTTCCTTCACACGATAAATGACTCATGAGTCATGTTTCTCTTGTCCTCCACATCAACAAACATCAGGGTGTCCTCCAAGATACACTGCAAATCATACACAGAGGCCCACATTTTGTTTGAACAGTAAAGATTTATCCTGCACTCATGAGCTCTCTTGTGAAGACGGTGCATCAGGTAGAGTCTATAAGTCACATGCACACACATAAACTCTCCCCTAGTCAAATTAAATTCTGTCACAAATGGTAAATGTACATTCTGTTTCTAATACAAGCTGATAAATCCAAACATGATAAAGTTGAGTGTATCCAGGTTTTAGCTTTGGCTTCTTGTTCTAACGTTTACGTTTACTTTAATACAGTGAGTTGCTCTGATGTGGCATGAGGCACACACACAGTCTGTATGAGTAATTATGTTATTTTGTCTGCTTAAGACCATGTGGTCCAGAATGCCACCTGGATAACATGAATACACTTAATGCATTCTTTATGTGTCATAGAAAAAGTTACACAGCTGGGCTTAAAACACCAAAACACACAATGACTAAAAGGTCTTGTATAAAAACAGGCTTTTGATTTTTTTGTAAAACAAAATGACAGATTAGGGAACAAGAGCTTAGACATGGTCATTTATAAAATAGAAAAACAAAGACTTTCTGCAATATAGGGTTGAATTTTCACCATAAACTGTATATAAAAAGATGAATGGATTATCGCCATCTTTGCAGCGTCATGTGTGTCGTCTCTCCAGGAAAATACAAAAATGTGCAAAGAGGTGGAGCTGAGAGGGGGGGCTGTAAATGTGGGGGTGGATGATTGACATTGAGCGAATTCCGACCTGCATGTAGCAAAGAGCTATCCAAGCTAACCCAGAGCTAACAGGAGCTAACCAGCTAACGGAGGTAAGTGGGCTAAAGCTAAGTTACGTTGCTACAACCCGCGGTTGTTCTACGTTCTTACTTGAAGCGGAAGATCAGGTACCTGTCAATCAAAAGGACACGCCCCTAAATATGCTGAATTTCTAGATTATATTTATTTAAATGGGCGAGTTAGAAAAAGATTCACTCCCCCCACAGTTGTCATGAAGGTAAACTTGACCTATTAAACCTAAAAGGGTTTTTTGTACCAGGCTGTAAACAGGTTTATTGCTGCTGTGAAGTTGGCCTTTTTAACATGGGAGTCTACAGGGATTTGCTCTGTTTTGGATGAGGGGGAAGCTGAAATTTTTGGCACTTGCGCATAGGCTTCACTTTTAACCGCCTGAGGTTGCTGCTTGATTTTAACCTAAAACTAATTTTTCCCTGTATCTAACTAAGTAGTTTTGTTGCCTAAACCCAACTAAACGGCAGCAGAAAGAGATAAAGAAATAGATAGGACTCTTACTCCATTTCTTCACACATTTTACAGGTAATGTTACAGGTATCTCTTGAAAAAGTACTTAATTAAAGGTAAATTATTCCTCTTTTTATTCCTCTTAAGCTTTACAATCTCCACGAGAAGCGAGGACTTTTTCCTTGTTCTCGGGGCTTCGAGAAGAAAATGACGTCATTTTGTTTTCGTGGATGTGTTTGAAGACAGTTCTCGACACATCGGGCTGGCAGAACTTTTTTCTTGCAGGGCTCCGAGAAGTATCGTGTGATTGGTCGGACATTTCAGGTGGGCGTTGTTAACACAGGAAAAACATGAAGCGGAGTTGCTGTTTCCGTGTTTTTACTGTTTCAGGTAAAACGGATTGTTTTGATCGAGGTGGTGAGAAAGTACGGAAATTTTTACATGTGGCAGTAAAACACTCGGACCCAGCCGAGTGCACAACCTGCCCTGCCGCGGACGAAGTTGCTCGTTAAATATGAAACTAGAAAAGCATTCGGAAAGCGGAAAACTCCGCCAAGAACAATGTTAAAGAATCCTTTTAAGACATTCCTGTATCCAAACGCTGATCTGGATCCCCACCAAAATTTAAGCAGTTCTTCATTTTCACATTTCTAACAACTCTTGAAATTTTTATAAAAATCTGTCCGTAACCTTTTGAGTTATCTTGAGCACAAAGAGGCGGGGAAAAACATAAATTCCTCGGCGGAGGTAACAACCAGGTTCATTGCACATAAAAGCAGACATTCCCCCCCCCTCCCCCCCACGTGCTTCTCGTGGAGGATGTATGGACCTGACAAACAAGAAGTTTTTTTCTTGTTCTTGCAGCCTCGAGAGCAAGAACTCAGTTCTTGCTTCTCGTGGAGTATGTAACAAGCTTTATTCTTTGTTTTTTTGTGGGCCATAAACCAAACATGGTTTCACCCATATCAGAGAATTCCAACTCTCCACGAACGACTTAAGCACAAACTCACCTACAACTGAGCCATTTAAGCCAAACAACAGTTTTACCATATACTGATGGTAAAATTAGGAGTGACAGCCCCAGACTGTCACACATGTATTTAGAACAGTTTAGCTATCCATCCTTTTTGTACCTGATGATCTGTTTGGGTATGGATGAACGCCGTCTGGACAGTATTTTTGGGACACAGGACCGCCTTCGGCTGGTTGACACCCTTCTTAGGCCCCTCTGGCCTTTTGGGGGAACTGTGTTGACACGGTCAAAGTGCACCCTTTTCTCACTTCACACACAATAAAATAAGGGGCAGGCAAAGAGGCAGGGTGGAAAAGAAGGCAGTAAACAAGGCAAAATCAAAAAGGGGAGAAAAAAATATACAACAGCGAGATTAATTAGGGTTAAATCAGAAAGGAGAAAGAATGAAATAGCTTTGTTAAAAATTTACAGGTGTATGTTGACAGATTCATAAGAAATATAAGGTGAACATGCAGAGTTAATTCAAATAGCAGCTGGAGAAAATGCACATATATAAGAAGCAGAAAGTATTTCATGAAACTGTGCTGTGTTTAAATGTAACTAACCTCTTGATGGACTGGGTAAAGGAGGGTAACCCTTCCAAAGGAGGTTTGAGGTAGTTGTTGGAAGTTTCCAAGGCGGCGATGCAGGTCTGTGGATTTTCCCCTGGCATGCTAACACTGCGCACCCGCTTCACTGGCTACAACACACACAAATGCATAGAAGTGACTTTCAATGGCATCTTTTTCTTCTCTCTGTCGTGATTATAAGAACTTAATGCTGCAACCCAAGTCTACTTTTGTGTCTTACCTGTGGGAGCGAGGGTGTGTCATCTGGCGTCAGCTGGATGGTTGGGATGTCCAGTTTGAGCCATGGTGGCTTTTTCCTCTGGAGGCTGCTGTTCCTGCTGCCCATCTCATCCATGCTCGTTACCTTCCGCGAAGCCTGCCAGCTGAACAAAACAAACCAAAAACGGGTTTGTGCTGTGTGCAACGAACATTTCTCAGACAGCAATATACAAAAACCAAAAGTGACCTGATTTGTTGTGTAATCACAGACAGAATGGACATATGTTCAACATTAATCCATTCTCCCCATGCTGTGAGCTCAAGCAGATAAAGAGGCAAATGTCTAAGTAAAGATGAAGCTTAATCCAAATATTTAAGGTCATTAGTTTGCCAACACCCCAAAGATCCTTTGCCCAAATCCTCTATTACAAAGCATCTGCAGATTAAATATAAGTGTATCAGGCTACATCAATTCAGTGACCAAGGATCCAAGTGAAAAACATTAATGAAACATCAATACAATAATCATTTGTGAAATGCACTTAAAATTTCTTTTAAAATTTAAAATTGTTTTTTTTTATAGCAATGTATTCTTTCACTTTTCTTTTATTAAAATTGTCTGGCACCACAACAGCACAAAGAAGGTCCAACTGCCTTGTGCTGAACAAATTTGCTCTTTCAAGGGAAGATAAATGGAGGATGTAATGCTCTGGTTTATACGTTATTATTCTTCTTTATTGAGGATATTATTAAATTACATTTTGATGCTTGAGAGGAAAAAACAAGCCTAAGGAATAGTGAGGAAGAGAGTGAGGAGAAGAAAAACAGACATAGACACTAAAGGCAACAGCAACACAACTGTACAACCGAAACTGAAAACCAGCTGCTAACACTTGTAGAGAAACTTTGCAGAAGCAGACTGTTGTTGAAGGCATCTATGAAGAAACCAAAAAAAAAAAAAAAAAAGCAACTGAGAAAAACATGAATAACAACAAAAATAACAGCATCAGCATTAATACTGCAGAAACTGTAGAAATTGGCATCGAACCTATGGAAGACAGTGACTGTGCGCGCATTAATTGTCAGTTTCATTTGACATTATAATGTGAAGTTTTAAGTCCGTGATCACACTATTGCTTTTCAAAGCACCTTGACAACAAACTAGATAATCTGAAGCAGTGATGACGACTTCACTCACAAGTGCAGTGGTGAAATAGCATTGACGTAGAAAGACTGTAAAACCAGAGATATGATGGTTTTCATATGAGAGGGCAAAAATGTTTACTGTATCTGAGCTCAAAAGGAAGGCGTTGCATTTCCTGCTGTATGTATGTTTTCTATCATTTCTATACAGAAAAGTGGTTGAATCAGCAGATGCTCTACTACCTTTATGTAAATATAGATTTATTCTTTTTTTTTGTATGTTTGATATGTTGATAAAATAGTTTGAAGTGAGAAAAATATTCAAAACAAAATTGAATCATCTAAATATTACCACTGAAGTGAAACTGTCCTGGAAAAAAGGACCAAACATGGATGTGGTGAACATTTTTTACATGTTACAGGCTAAATTAAATTATCTGACAGACAAAATGGACCTTATGGTTTAAAGGTCAATACACAGGATGTGGTGCAATCTATTTTCTATAAGATTTTCTTGACTCTTCTGGCTTTTATCATACAGATAGTACACATAAAAAGGGTCTCTGTACATGAAGCAGCTGGTCAACCAGTTTTGCTAAATGCCCCCCAGCACAGTCTGATACTACTAAGTGAATGAATTGTTTGATTGAGCTTACATAAATTTTTTTTCTTTTTAGTGATCTGACATGAATGAAGTGATTGTAATAAATCAGCACATCATGTCTTCTATTATCAATTATTTGCTCCTTATTAAATTAAATGTCAACATGTCTGAAGGCAAAAATCTGAAAGCAGTCTACTGACTGGAAATACTGTACAGTTATCCCAGTCTTACTGTTTAAAAGCTCTACTCTAGGTGAGGGTCGAATGCACAACTTCTGCATTATTCCACAGCTCACTGTCTTCTGACTGTCCTGCACGGGCCGTCTGCACCACTGGTTGGGGATTCCTGGGGAATCTTTTACCCGTCAATTGAAAGAGCAGCAGCTTTACTTCAGCAACTTAATATGATATCAGACATATTGTTACCAATGTTCTGATCACTCCCACAGACATATGCATCATACAGGTAGGCTTAGACCATGAATCCTCAATCCTGGTCCTCGAGGATTTCTGGAGTCTTGCAGGTTTTCCAAGTGTCCCCGCTGCAACACACCTGATTCAAATCAATGCATATTTAGCAGATGTGTGCAGAGCTTGTCTGAGTCTGATGTATTCCAGCAGGTACACTTGGAAAACCTACAGGACACCGGACAGTTTTAGTTTAAGCTGTAAAGGTAATTAACTTGTCATGCCCTGAAACAAGCTTTGACCCAGAGCTGGAGAGTTTGTTAACAGTGGGGGCTCTATGAACTTTCTGTTTTATTATGCATCTCATAGCTTTTGAGCTCATCAGGAGTGGCACAAATCTCAGCACCCTTCTGCTGTGTCACTAATGCCACATAGTAACAACTGCACTTAATCTCAGGATTAACAGGATAAAGTGCTTAAGATGAGAAATCACATTACAACAATGGAAAAAAAAACTAACAAACCAAAGAAAGAAACAAAAGGTGAAATAAAGGACTATTATCCTCATGGATGCATTGCATTTGGTGAAGTGAGCAAAAACAAGGGAGGCATGGTACTGATTCACTGTTCAAACATGATATCTAAATAAATAAAAACTTTCTAAAAGTCTTAAAGATAAACCTGAAGGGAATTTGTGGAGTTTAGCATTATAATAAAGAAGTAACGCTGTGGCTCCTTTGCCTCTTTTAGTGAGAGGAAATTGTTGAATGTAACTTTAATCCTAAATTTTCAACCTGACTGTACAAGCAGTCAACAAAGAATCTTCAATTTAGCCTCATGCAAGTACATTTATGTAGCATGGAGTTTTTATCTGAACAAAGAACACGTGAGAAAACACACAGGGGGAAATGTGGGGTTACGGGTGGTGAAGTTTGGAATTACACCGACAACACTGCAGCTATAATTAATACAGTCAGACCTTGGAGGGGCTGAGCTTCTAGGCTCACCTCACAGAAACAATGACAAGAGAAAGTCTAGCAGTGGCTTTGCTGTAGCACCAAGATGAATTCTCTGTTCTTCGTTCCGTTCAGGAGATAGAAAAGCAAACTTCTTTGTCTGTCAGACCAAACAAATTATTTCAACATACTGGGAAAGACTGACCATATTCTTTGATGAGAGTGCCATAAATGTTATTCACATTAAAACGTTTGAAATATTAAAGTTTTAAGAAAGAAAATCGTGATTACATGAAAGAACAAAGCCTGGTCTGTTCATCTTATTCATGAGTTAAGTCGATCCAATCTTTAATGTTGTTCTCCTTTCAGTTACATGAAATACTTTCTTAGTTTAGTCAACCTGTTGACTCAGGGAATCCATGTGAGCAACAGGAAGCACTGGGATGCTGTTTAATGTTCCATCGCTCTAGGTGAGGATCCAACTTACAACTTTGGCATCTCTCTACCATTTACAGTCACATGAGTCCACATGCTGACTGACTGCACCACTGGAGCCTGGTATTCTGTTGAGAGGCATTTGTGGAGTTCTGTTTAAACACCACTAGATGGCACTGTGTTTCTCACAGCAAATATCTCCTGCTCAATCAGTACACATATGACATCTATGAGCAGAGAAAGAAGTTCATTATGCGAAAACATGAAAATTTGTCTTATTGAATCGGAGCACAAGCCAAATTCCTGTAATTGTGCTCAAGTGATCTATTACTTCATAATAAAACATCTGCGTGAGAGTCTGGTGGGAGGGATTGAGGGCCCATAAGTGATAAACGGGGTTCCTGTATATCTCAGTTGTGAATCATTCTGGGATGTCTGGCCATGAGGGAAATTACAAGTTCTACTCTTTTGACATAAAACCATTAGCCTGACAATTATCTCTTCCGTTGTATGGTACGTGCTTTTGGAGCCAATATCCAGACTGTTCTGAATCTGGCCAAGCCTGACAAGCTGAAAGAAAGTCAGTGCCAGCATCTGGGGGATATCTTTGTACTGATACAGACTAGATGTTTGTATCAGTGTCTGTATCAAGAATGTCTCAGTGGATGTACTCAGTGAGGGAGGGGAACCCTTGTTCATTGTGTCCATTTTGTTGGATCTTGTTCTGTTTCCAGGATAACCTACAGAGGAGATAATGCTGGAAGCTCAGTATGAACTTGGAGCTCTGTATAAAAGACATCTTTTAGCACAGATCGTTTGATCACTAAACTGTAGACTGGAACAGAAGCACCGCAAGAGCATGAGTTGAGCATGTGCTTCCATTTAGTTCAATGAACTGAGAGAGGTAATATGGCTTTTTGATTTTATACTGACCCACTTCGATGTTCTGCTTGTTTTCTTGTTTGGTTTAAAGAAACCCTTAATGTTTTTTCCACATAATTTAAAAATAATGTGAAGAGATTGGGCCAAATAACAGCTAACAACTAATTTAATGTCTTTTTCCCCAATTTTACACTGCTAATAGTTTTGGATGACTATTAATGCCATTAATGCCGTTGACCGGCATCTTTACTGCATCTAAATATGACAAACTGTTTTGTCCAAATTGCTGGTCTCTCCGTGAACATTTGGCTTAAAACCAAAATGTGCCCACGGCCATGCTGCTGTGTTTGGATTTGCTCCCTGATCCATGACAGTAATGGCAACAGATGCTAACATAAATGCAGTTGTTTAAATATTTAAAGTGAACTGCCTCAGGATAAAAAGTTGATCCCATTAAAACCCTTTAAGATGGAGAGAGATTCACTGATTGAGACAGACTGCCACTGGCTCAAATAGTTCTGCCAAGGCAATTATGTAACCCTTGCTAAAGGGGCCAGATATGATGTCACAACATGGCTGGTTGGTTGGCATGATGCTCCTGTATCAACATCAGTATGATGCAGTACAAATCAACATCAACATTACCATATCAGATTAATTTGCAAACAAGTGGTGAACATGGCAGCATTTATACTTCCAACATCTTATTAGTGCTGCCAGGATTTGCATGCAGATAATATGTCATTTGATCTACTTGATAAATAAAATAACAATAAAGATGCTACCGTTTAAAATGTTTGAAGAATGACTGAGCTATGAACCTTGACTGAACAAACGACTTGTAAGGAGAATTCTGCCTTAGCTTGAATATTTTTAGCATGCAGACTTGGAAATAATGTGTGTAAACAACATCCAACCCACACTTGAACCAAGCTAATGTTTTGCTGTATTAATGCTGGTTTACACAAGTTGGATTTCTCTTTGCATCATCTTTCCTTGTGAGGCTTGTGCATTCTCTTGCAGTAACAGAAGATAAACAAACTCCAGAAACCTTTTACAAGACCAAAGCACAACCACATCCTTTGCTTCTTCTTGCTGAAGTTTGCATGAACAAACAAAGCAAAATGTGCATGCTCTCCCTAAGCATAGAGAAAACTCACTTAACTGCACTCGCTTCAGCCTCCCGTGTCATGTGTGCGCAATTCTCAGTGAGGCTAAAGATGCCGTGCGCACTGATGTGATTCTTATCATTTTCCCATCTTGTTCTCAGCATCCGCCATTTGTCACTGTGCTATCACAATCACTTTCTCTCTTTATTCCCCTCTAGTTGAACTTTCATGACAGGCAGATTATGGGCTGTAATCCCTTGCGCTGTATGCCACATGACATTGCCTTGACGCTGAGAATCATTCTGACCCCTGATTGGATATATCGCTGCACTGGTGTCATCAAAATCTGGCAGAAAGTGGTAACACTGATATCAGGGTTTTCAATCTCAAAGCAGAGTAATGTAAAAAAAAAAAAAAAAAAAAAAAAAAAAGATATTTTTGGAGACCATATGGGATGATTAAATCAACCAAACTGTCATATATTATGCTCTGTAAGTGTTGTATGTGACAGTTTTAAGGTTTTCTTTAATTAAACAAAAAGATCTTTGCATTTGAGCACACATTTCTTACGATCATTAATACTAAAAAAACTGGAAGAAGATCCAAGCTTCTAAACGGCTTGTCATAACAACAACAAACTACACTACAGTAATTGGATCCTCTTTACATCGGGTGACATTTCCTGGCATGCTGAGACAAAAAAAGACAAAGGAACCCCTTTGGCACCAAAGCAGGGCTTGTCCCAACACGGCTCCCCGATTCTTGCCTTTAATGCAGAGGAAACTAGTTAATGTTCCACAGAAACTCACAGCAAATGGATGTCTATTAGCTGGAACCTCAAAAGTATCGGCTGCTAGATCTCTCACCTTTTGTTTTTTTGCATTGTTACATCTGTGCTATATCATGATAATCAATTTTATTCACAGTCAGAGGTTTTAATATTGATTCTGACTGGTGTCAATGAATTCTGGCAGTGACTTTTGCAGCTATCTGGAAACCACAATTCTGTGCAGGCCAGATGAACGTCAAGCTGAAGGAAGTGAGATGAAGCCTCCGAAAACCCTCAATTGAGGTTTTCTCCATCTTAGCTCTCCAGCTGTTTCCTTTAGACGTTCAGTCGGTCAACAGCATTCAGAATTAAGGCAAATAGTGACTTGATAATATCCTAGATTAAATTTACATGTTGCTTTGTCTGGTCTGAATACTGGTCTCACACTCATTTAAGCCCGGAAATTCAAATTATTCTGAACATTGAAATTTTGGCCCAAGCATAGCCTTAAGTGTGCGGAAAAACCTTGTTTCACATGAAAATCTAGATCAGAATAAATTCACAAATAAGAAAAAACAACCAAGCCGAGGCATTGTTTATAACTTGTATTTCCAAATATGAGAAGCTGGATATTTATGGCAAAGCTACAACAGATGCTGCAGGATCCAAGGCAGCAAGAGTCTATTTGGCCAACAGTTCAGACACATTATATAATCATTCAGGTTTAATAATGATAATGTATTGGATCTAAGTAGTGCTTTACATTGAATCCATGATTGATTCATGCCATAGTCACACACTGATGATGGTAACTTACAAGGGCAGCTGCAACTGCCCTGGGCCAGACTAATGGAAACATAGCAGTCAATCGGTACCAGAGGCCTCAATGACCACCGTCAAACATTCAGTCACACACGAGTAATGCTCACACTGAAGGCAAAGTAGGTGTGTGTATCACCCGCTGGTGGTGTTGATCTCGGATGATCCACTCCACCACCAAAAAAAGCAGTGCCACTTTCTGTATTGTGACACTTACTTACAGCATTTGTGGGATTGTTGTTAACATTTTAGACCTCGTAAACTTCCTTTTAATATTGATTTATTTAAAGAATACCAGTTTCACACTTCACTCTTTTCTGAAGCATTCATCTACATTCACCACACACAAAACTTGTTTTTATAGTTAAATAAGTCATCTTTGTAATGAGCTCTTTTTAAACTTTGAATTCAGAAAATATTTTAACCTTATCATGATCTCAGGTTTTCAAACAGTTAAATCGAGCCACCTGCAGAGTCACATCCCTGATACAGTATAAGCTCAAAGTTGTGAGTCCCAGTCTTTTCTTTTTCCCTAAGAAGACGGTGCTCTGAATTGAAAATTATAGTGGCACTTACAAGTTCACTGGTTGGAGACTCAGCAGATAAATAATCTTTAATATGTGCAATTAGGTCTTACTTTCATCATCCTGGCAGTACTTCACTCTAACAGGCTCCACAGTCTGTCCAAGATGCTCTGTTTGGTTTTTTAAAAATTGTTGTTGTGGAATCAAGTGACATTCATTCATTCATTCATTATGTGAACCCGCTTAATCTGAGTTAGGATCGCTGGGGAACTGTAGCCTATTCCAGCAGCCTTCGGGCGAGAGGCAGGATACACCCTGGACAGGTTGCCAGTTCATCGCAGGGTAAAAATAACTGACATCTATCTTATAAAACTGTCTCCTTTGTGCCAGAGTTCAACAAGGATCAAACTTTATTTGTATAGCACCTCTCAAAGTACAGCTAAAGGTAAGCCAGAAACATAAAGCCATTGAAATGGCGATGAAAGTATTGAAGGTTAAAAGTAGACAAAAAGTAGGTATGAGGAAGTTCTAATGTCTAATCTAATGTCTAATCTTCATATACCTTATCAGCACCTTTCATTCAGTGATGAATTCATGTTGTATCTTGTTGGACTGAGAAACCATAACTTATAAAACATAAAGACATCAATGTTAATCCTCTCTTTATGGACGAGTTGCATTCAGCTGCTCCGACAGATCCTTTTTTCTACATGAAAATCCTGCCTCTGGAAGCTTCTACAAACAGCACATCTCCATCTTTGTCTGATGTAACAAACATGAGTAGGTCACATAGATTAAAAATGAATTATGCTGTTTGCCCTTTCCCCCCTCTACAAAGGAACTACGTATGCTGTGGGCTCTCATATCTGCCAGATGTTACAGTAATAACACAGGAGGTCATTTCCTTTCTGTTGCACGGTTCTGCTGTTGAACATGCATGTTTATTTCTGTAATCTGCTGCTACCTTTACAAACAAATACTAATAAATGATTAAACATCTGTCTAGAAAGAAAGCAAAACCTCAGTCTTCTTAGAAGGTAAAAAACTAAAAATGGTAATGGAAAAAAAAAAGACCCTTTTCTTTCTCTGCCAATTTTCCTGACTTCCTTAGGTTTTTATCGAATTTCCTGAGTATCATATAATATTTTACGATAAGATGCAGGCTCCTTTGTCAAAATGCAAACATCAGTCAGTATTTATTTACTTATGTGTTTAACTACTGTCAAAAATCCACTGACAGATGCACACTGAGTGCCTTAATGACTTAAAACTGTCTGACAAAATGTTGATTTGATTGTGGTCTCTTTCATTTTGTGAACATCCCACGACAGTGAGCAATTTATTAGTAAGTCAGCCACTGTGCTGCTGCTTGACCCACATAGAATCACATGCAGGGCTGTTGGCATTTATCCAAACCACAAACATACAAACCGCACACAAGTACAGAGAACTGCAGCTTGACGATATTTTACCTTGCTCCAGTGAAACATTAACCATAACTGATATGAAATTAAAAAACAACAACAACAAAAAAACAAAAAAAAACACACAAGCCTTGTTGATGTTGTGTTCCCCAAAAGGAAGAATATACTTAAACCAAAATCCTTTCATCCTGGCCCAAAAAGGCTCGTGAAGTCCTCTGCCTGGTAGCACTTGTTTTTCTCATTCACTTTACTCATTCACTTTTTTTCCTTCTGGCTTTCAGTCTGAAGAACATCAACCATTTAAGAAGCTTTCAGAAGTTGATGCTGTGTGGTAAATCAGATATCATCCTTCCCACAGAAAAGCTCAGCTGATTCAAAAATCATTCACTAAAATTCTATTTTATAGTATTTTTTTTTTACAGAACATAAAATCTGCTTAGCATGAACATGACTGCAAATACTAGAAATAAAATCCAAAGTGTGATAATAATAACTAGAAAAGCCCTCTGAGAGTGCAAACCTCTGCCAAGGCCTTTAAAAAGTTCCTGAATCCAAATGGTGATCCAGATCACTACCAAAATTAACTCAGTTCTTCCTTTTCACATTTCCAACAATTTCTGAAGATTTTATAAAAAATCTCTCAAAATGTTTTTGAGTTATCTTGAACACAAACAGACAAACGGATAAACACTGGTAAAACATAACCTCCTTGGCGGAGGTAATCATTTTTCAGATCCGATATTTGGTGAGTGTTTAAAGACACACTACAGAACTTTTGCCATTTTACCCGTCGCACACCCCCTAACGATGGCTAATTCGGCATCCATCTTGCATCCTACCTGACCTGTTAGCCCTCTCTAGCCAGCAAAAGATGATCTTATGATGACTCTTGTTTTGTCCCTTTCTGTCTTTAGATCTTCTTGCGTTTCTTTGCTGAATCAACTACGTTGTGTGTTTAAAACAGCCAGTTCCTTTTTATACTGGAAACAAAACTCTGTCGCAATGTCACAAAGCATTCCGGATGGTATAGTGTGGTTTGTCAGCCTCATGATGCTGTTGGGTTGAAAATCCAGGATGCAAAGTTCTAAGGTCAAAAAGTTACGTAATGTGTCTTTAAGATGCTTACCTTAGTGAGCCTCAAAACACAACAGTAAAATGTAAAAACACACTCAACCTGAAACCAAGTTTGAATGAATGTAGTAAGATATTTTAAAACACACACATACTGTTGTGAAGCATGCAGGTGTATGTTAACGTGATGCCAAGGAGGAAAGCCACCAGCAATGATCTTAGGGAAACAACTTTTTCTGCCTATTAATCTCAAATGGTTGTAATTTTCCAAACAATCTGGAAGCCATATATTTGCAGTGAGAAAGATTGTTCATAAGTAAAACAAATTCAAAATAGTTTGTGCATATTAACATAGCATATTAGCAGGCTAATCAAAAAGTTCTTGATAGTAACTGTCCGTCACTAATTATATAAAATATGAAAATTTTTCATTAGTGAAAAATCTGTTTTTTAAATTTAGATTTTCAAATTGAGCTTTAAAATTTTGGCATTACAGAAAATGCTTTTTCTCATCTAAACAAACTAAGAGATTTTGGTTTTTAGAACAAATCAAACTGATGCAATTTCACGTTCTTTCTTAGAACATTAAATTGTTCTTAGTCTTATTAAATAATGTTTGATCAGCCTCTTCAGTTTGAATCAATGTTACTGAGTTGTATATTAAGCCACTGTTACATCCCCAACATAATTCATCTTGCTTTTAAAATAAAGCAACTCCTTGATACATTATGATAAAGAAAAACTTTGAAAAGTCTGATAGGACATCTGATGATGATTTCTTGGACGTTTCCACAATAGATTATAATGAGCAATTATGATTTTTTTTTTTCCTGTGATTTCTAGACACCAGGCAATTAAGAAATTGTATGCTGGAGGCTGTATCAAAACTGTATACTGTACACATATAAAAAGAGGCTCAAACAACAAGGACAGGCCTATGCACCACATCTGCCCTAAAGCACAATTATCTCTCTCAGTCTATGCAGGGAACCCTTGAATTCAGGGCAAAAGCATGAATTCAAATTTAGCTGCACTGGCTGTATGACTAGCATAAATAGTTTTAGAAGTCACAGTGAAAAACGTTTCCTCCTAAAGTTATTAAGAGGTTGACGTATTGTCACAGAATGCTGCAATTTAATGTTTTCTACTTCAAATTGACAGGTAAGTCACAGAGAAGAAGAACCAATTCTGTCTCACAAACAGGATATCAAGGCTACAGTGCAGCTTTTATTTTTTTAATTTAGCTGCACAAACCAAAAATGTAGGTGCTCTCTAATTTTCACAGTGTAACTCTCAGCACTTTGTTTTAATACATAAGGACCACTTCTGGCCTATAAAATACTTGCCATATTCCAAGTCCAGGCCAACCATCTGGAACCACATGTGGCCCACAGGAGACTTGTTATGATCTAATCCAGGCTAGCAAATGATAGTTGGTCCATGTCTGGCCCCCACAATACTCCACATTGCCATAACTGAGTCATAAGTGCCAAAAGTAGCCTTGATTCAGCTAAAATGATATCTGATATTTGGGTATTTTTTGAACAGGAGGACAGCTTCCAGGTCAGCCTCAAACACAAAGGGTGCGGTTGCAGGCTGTTCTAGTTTTCTGGCGACATTTGTCAACCAGTATATAATGCTCACTGATGCACTTTTATGCATAACTGTGGATCACAGCGATTTGCCTCGTCGTCAGTTTGAACTAGCTTTTTGTCATAGTGTCATTCTTCCATGAGCACAAGCAAAGATACAATGAACACTGAATACACAGACAAACATCCAAGGCAATGAAAGGTCCACACTTAACCTGCGTAATGTTAAGCGCTCTGATGCAACCACAAAAAACCTCTGAACTTACAGACTTTATTTGACACTATTCTAATGAAGCAGTCTGCACAGGAAGACGAGTCAAGTCGAAAGGAGCTGTGATCTTTGCAGAGCAAATGACTGTGTGAAACCTCAAGGTAACAGTTGCTGGCAGCTGCACTGATCTTAGAAGCTCCAATTTCACACCAGTGAATAGTCAAAAGTTTGTGAAAACTATCTGCTTCTTGTGTGGAGATGCAGTAGAAGGAAGAGGTGACAACAAGAAGAAAAAAGACTTTGTTGTTTTGTAGAAAGGTGAAGGAAGTGAAGGTAGAGACAGAGAGGAGGAAAAAACAGCTGCCCAACAAAAAAAATAACAAATACACCATGAAGACATCCTTTGCGGTGGAAATAAACAGCATGATTCTGTGTACATGGGGAGACAGAGATAATTACAGAACAGACAAAACAGGCATTTACCTCGCATGTGCACATGCCTTAGCAACATGTGGCAACCATTTGCTTAGTTTGCTGCGAGGCAAAGGACTGTGTGCACATGGATGCGTGTGTTTACACACATGTGTTTATGCCTCTTAAATATGCATATGATGAGTGTCTGTGTTCATATAAACGACTGCTGTCTGTTACGCCAAACATCTGCATCAGTTTACCTGATTCTGGCTCCAAGTCATGGAGCAAGTTTAACTGTGTAGCGGGACAGTCAGACTCAATGCCGGAAGAGGGAAAACAACACGAACAACATGAAATTTTCCAGGAACAGCGGACTTCATCATTGATATAGAATTTTTTTCTTTCATATCACTGGTCCATACTGGTTTTTATGGATTCATTGGGGCCTCATTTGCTACTGGTTAAATCTGAGAGTGATGGTGAGAAGGAAATATACCTGATCTACACAACAGTAAAGATGCATGACTTAAATAGCTATTGTGAGAAGGGTATGATGTGATCATAAACGGATGGATATTACCACACAATGTAGCATGGTTCATTACTGCTGTCATGACAGATTAGAAGGATCTATAACAGGGTTCAGCAACCCTTATGACATTGAGTGCCGGTCTGAAACATTCTTCTGAACAAGTGTGCCATTATCAACCATAGCACAAAGTGAAATTGCGACACACAACATTTCCAAAATATTCTATTCCATTCATATGGAGAACATTTAATCAAATTGTTAGATATTTTTTCCATAACTCAAAAAAACTGCTTTCATAAACATATTGTACTGCAAAGAGAGGCCAAAACCTAGACCATAACAAAGCAGCCATAACAGTAGGCTACTTTAGCTGCAGCATAACATAACAAAATTGTCACATTAACATTACAAATATATAAACAAACCGCTACTCCTTTAACCCTTTTTGGGCACTCAATGAAATACTTTTCAAATTGGAAATGTTAACTTAAAATTGTCCTTCTGGTATGTACCATGACCTCCATTCTGTTGTAACATTTTTTTAAATTTTGTTTTATGCTGAAAATGAAAGAAAACAAAGTGATCAAAAATAGTCACTTGCCTGATAAAGGGTTAAACTAACCAAGTGTAGGCTGAGGCAAAGTAAAGTAACAGGTGCCTACCAAGACAGCCAGTGTGATCCTTGGCCTTGCTTTTCTTGGCTGAGCTCTGTGATCTGGGGCTTCTAGTGAGTTACTTTGAGTTGCAAACAAGCCTCAAAATGCTCCGACGTTAACCGACTGCAGGTGTGGTTCATGACAGGTTACATGTGTGAAATCAACTTCTCCCAGAGATATCCCAAGACTGACAGCAGCGCTAGTGCAATGGCAGCTGAATTTTCTCAGATAGAGATTAGGGCTGCACAATTATTCGGATTTTGATCGTGATCACAATTTTGGTGGCCACAATTAAACAAACCTGATCGTCAACGATATTTACATTCAAAACGCGAGCTTTGCGACATGCATCTTTGATCACACAATTCTCAACCAGTAGTCTGCCAACCACTCAGGGGCGAACACATGGTTACGGCTTCATTAAGCTGCCTAAATACCAAGCGTGCACATCTTTTACCAGCAGCCAGTTAAGTTGGATTGGTTGGACATTTGAGGTCCGCATTTTTCCTGTTGCAGGTAAAACGGATTGTTTTGATTAAACAGCTGATCGAGGTGATAAAAATACAAGTATTTTTACAACATGTGACAGTAAAATACACAAACCCTGCCACATGCAGTGTAAAAAAAATAGGCAACTCAAATTATGGTGTGTGTGTGTATATAAAGAAGGTCAACGTTTAAAGTTAAGTTTGTTTAATTCAGAATTCCTATTCAAATCTACTCATACATTTAATTGAAATAACTTAGTTATGTTTATATAATCACCTAATTTAATTTGGTTAATCCAGGTGTAGTTAGCCCAAATGTTTATGTCTCAGAAATGTTATATCTGAGGTTGTTTTGCAATTTAGTCCCATCACCGGTCAACTGGAGCATCTGTCATGCTCTTATAAACTGAACAAAAATATAAACACTTTTTGGTTTTTGCCACCTCACAGGTGTGGCATATCAAGATATTGATTAGACATCATGATTATTGCACAGGTGTAGCTTAGAAAGGCAACAATAAAAGGCCACTGTAAAATGTGCACCCACACAACACCACAGAAGCTGTCAACTATCTGCCTTGGACAGTGTAAACCTGGATTCATCTGTGAAGAGAACACCTCTCCAATGTGCCAGACGACATCAAATGTGAGTGTTTGCCCACTCAAGCCAGTTTTGATGACAAACTGCAGTCAGGTCCTGGGCTGGTGTGGTTACGCGTGGTCTGCTGTTGTGAGGCCAGTTGGATGTACAACAAAATAGTCTGAAACGCATTTGGAGACAGCATATGGTTGAAAAATTAATAATTCAATTCATAAGTAACAGCTCTGGTGGACATTTCTGCAGTCAGCATACCCGTGTGCTGTGCGATAAAACATCAGCATAAGGCCCACCTGTGCATTAATTAAGCTGTCTAATCAGCATCTTGATCTGCCACATGTGTGAGGTGGGATATTTGGGAACAACAATTGAAAGAAATTGGAGCAAACACAAAAGTGTTGCATTTATATTTCTGTTCAATATGTGTACTAATTAGACTGGACTCCTTGAAACAAAATGTTGTGGCTCATAAAGTCTCAGTCAGTGTAAGAGGAAAACATGCAAGAAGAAGGTACACTGGTTTGGACATTGTTTAGATTGACTGGATCGAAGGTAAAGTCCATTTACTATTTTACTTCCCTGAACTGATCTAAATAGTAATCTTGACAAAGTGCTGCAAGGTGCGCTGATTGGTAACATTACCTCAGTGCAAGATGGTTCCTGGTTTGAACCTAAGTTTGGGCTTTTCTCTGTGACGTTTGCGTATTCTTTTTATGGGTGCATGCATTCTCGCACTTTGAATCACCCTGCCTGTGAATTGTACTTCAAAAATAAACTCGCCTTGCTCTGGCTTCCTCCCACAGCTCAAAAACATACATGTTAGATTAAATGGTGATTAAGTCAACCTGAGGAGTGAATGTGAGGGATTGTGGTCTCTGAGATAAACTGATGGATGTAATATACACAGAGGTGAGATTGGTGAACTTACTTTTAGAAGCACAACTTTTCTTTTTGTTTAGTGTGCGCTAACAACCATCCAAAAAGTCTTAATGCTGTTTGCCTTACTGCTACAGATCAAGTGGTGAAACTTTTTTAAGTTTTCAGTCTGATTAGTTCAGTTATTTGCATTCTTACTCATTACCTCTGCAGGAAATGTCGAGAGAAGTTAAGGTTTGTGGCGCAGTTGTGGAAACGGTTAAACTAAGAAAACTCAACATGGCTGAATGTTTTTCTTCTCCGATGAACACCACAATAATGAAAGACAGACAAAGTGAAAGTTTTAACGGCAGGACAAAGGACAAAGAAAAGGACTAGCTGACCTTCATATGAAACTGTTTTGTGTTAACTGCTTGGTGACAAGGTCACCATGACAATCTGCGTCTAGCCAAGAGTGGCTTTCGCCTGGAAACATGAATAGACCTCCTCAGCAGCCATCCATGCCTCCCACTCACCCTCCTTCCTGAAGCCCCTCTACAAAGCCAGAAAATCCATGCTGTGAGTGCCAATACAACAGCTTCCTCTGTTGGCTGTCTTTGTATGAATAGTTAATGGTAATTGCCTGCAGATGCCACATTGGGATAAGATAGCAGAGGACTGGAGAATTGGTCCTGAAAAGAATATTCAGATGGGAAAAATGGAGGCCATAGCTGCGGTTTCAAAGAGACAAGAGAGGAGTTATTCAAGATCTTCATGGAGGAGTCTGAGGTCTCTCCGGAGAACTCTGGCTAGGGGACAGCATTGTCATCAAAAGAACATTGAAGAAGCATTCAGAGACTAATATATCCACATAATGGCCAGTTTTCCATTTATTCTTTGCTTCTGTTTCCACTGAGGATTTACTCCATTTTTTTTCCAGATGAACAATGAGCTATTCAGTCTCTCACATTACTGCCTGCAACTGCGCACCATACTTCCAAGCTAACACAAGTAAGTCACCTTAAAGCTGGGTTTTAACAGTTCCAATAGCTTACTAAATGTGATAATAAGGGTTAATATAGCTACAATTATATAGAAAATATTAATTAAAATAAAAGGAAAATGCAGCCTCTCAGACTCACTAACAGTAAAACTAAAACTTTACTGAAAGAAGACAATACCCTTAAAACATGAGCTAGTTATGTGCAAAACAGCCTCCAATTCAGGGATTTTTTTTTAAACAAGGAATGTAAATGTGATGGTCTGGCAACATTTCCTGGGTGTACACTGCCTCTCCCCCAATGATTGTTGTGATGGGCTCCAGCTTCCTACAACCCCGAACTGGGCTAAGTGTTAAGAGGATGGATGGATGGATGGATGGATGGATGGAACGAACATAAATGAGAAAACATGAGGTAAAAACAGAAATTCCCAGAATTTAAAGTCAATGATTGGTATAAACATCTCTAACTCACAGTCTGAACAATATCAATATCAGGAAAACCTATGATATGCAACAACACTGTTAAAAGTGGTGATGACAATATGATCTGCAATAAAAAAAAAAAAAAAGTTTTCTCATACAGATCTCCACTCACAAAACTCTCATGCATGAATAAATGTTTATTCAGTTAAAACCACAGTCTTTAGATTGCATGCTGTGGTGCCATGCAGTCTAAAGACTAGAGGTGAAACAGGAAGTTGAAACAGGAAGCCTTTGCAAAAGTTTAAAGCTTCTTTACCAACATTTTCTAAATTATAAGGAGATTAGTGTTTTATATTCCAGTGTGGCTTGTCATATATTTAAAAGTAGTTCAATTAAGATGAGGCAGGCATTGCATTGATGTCTAACTAATATGAAAAATAGAATAACTTTGAGATCTCCGGATAATATGCCCTTATCAGTACTTGTGGACCACTGTGTAACATCAGATATCCCTGTTGCTGTCCACGTTGGCAGATCCAAGGTGACAGAGTTGCCATAGGAATAAAAAGAAGATATAAAGACAGTGGTAAATGTCTGTTGGTGTTGATTTGCCATGTTTCGCCTGGTACTTTGCACAAATACCTGACATCAGAATCAACTGTCAGGTCTCTAAAGGCCCAAAGCAAGATTTTACAGGGGGGCCCTCCAACCAACACTCATTGGCTTTTTATTGTGATACTTATAAGAATGACAATAACATGTTCATAATGTCGTTTTTAGAGACATTGTTACAGCATTAAACTCTTGAACTGCACCCTTTAAATATTCTCTATTCCATCTTTCTTTTGTCATTGACAAATAGAAAACTTGTCATTTTTACAAACATACTCTCTCCTGTTTACATAAGATGTAAACTCACGCCAAGACCAAGAAGTTGAGGATGGGACCCTTTAGGGAAATTCTGTGCTGGTAGCCCACTGTCATTGCAAACTCTCTATATTGCCACTGCTCTTTCTTGTATTTTAAAGTTTGTTGGCCCGATTCTAGCTAACGGGCCCCAAGTGTTTGCCTGGTTTCCCTGTTAGCAAGCAGAGTCTCTGAAAGTCAGGTTTGAAGTAAGGCATCTCTTGTAATTAGAATAGTTCCAAATAGCCAACATGCTGTTCTTTTTAGCCACAAGTTTTTCTGCACACACATTTGTCACTTCTCTCTTTACCTCCTACCACAACGCCACTCACTCAATATACTCTATTGCCATAGCCATACATGGAGCAGGCATCCAGGAAAAGTCTATTTGATTCACCATTGATGCAGAGCATGAAGGCCCACCGTTCCCAACAGCATTATATCAGCTGTTTAAAATATACAGCAATGGGGACTACTATTTATTGCAGTTTAGGCAGTTGTTCCAATATATTGCACAATCTCATATTGCAATTAGGTAAATTTTCAATTAATTGTGCAGCCCTACTCTGAATCCTCTTAGAGGAGCTTTGGAAAGTCCTTCAAAAAGCCTGGAGAACTTTCCAAAGATCCTCTTTGGATGATATCTGCTTTTCATTATGTGCTGGCAAGATGATCCTACACATTCCTTCAGTAGCGTTGATTTCTGAGCTCTGTGGAAAATTCATGAGGCTTCATGATACAAACTGGTCTAGCTGGATCTCTTAACTCCTGATCAGGTGTTTGAGGGATTTTTTCTCTGTTTGCTGGAAACATCACTTTTAGATACCGCTCATCTGCTGTAGAAAGTATTTCTGTTTCTTCACTTTACTTCTTGTTTTGTCACCCACTTGTCCAGCTTGATTGAAGAACAAACTGCAACAAACTGCAGATTTATGGAAATAACATTGTTGCAACAAAAATGCTTTTTGTTCTGTGAAAGCATGCAATCTTTTGGGCATTCATTTAATGGCATTAACAACGTACCAATGTTAATCTGGCCTTTCTAAATTTAGCACAATAAAACAATTGTTTTCAGTCATTCCTATTTGTTTGTTATACCTCAAAACTAACAAAGGCAATAAAATGGGATTATTTTTCATCAGGCTGCTAGTAAGTTTTAAAATAGGATCTTGCTAAGTTGTCATGTGTAAAGAAAAAAAGGATTTTCTTCTAAAGTAAAAGCCTTACTTAAACTTGAATAATTCACATGTTAGTATAAATGGCAAAACAAAATAAAACAAAAATGATCAGGTAAAAGGACTGGACTGAAAATGAGAAAAAAAAACTGTCGATGTCCAACAGAAAACATTTTAAAGATCTTTAGAGAGCGTAGCCTGGTGTTTATCCTCCTGAAGCACAACATTTCTGTGATGTTTATGGTAGTCGTTCCCGAACATTTGAGCTTCTGACACCCAAGATAACATATGTTGGTGCTGTTCGTGATCCACTGGTGAACTTTTAGTGAACCAACTGTCCTTGATTTCTCTGCACACTCATGTAGGCAGTGATCCCTCATTGCAACCGTTGGCAATCTGACTGATAGGCAGTATTTTATTAGTTTTTTTACAAGTTCATGAACCAGCCATCCCAACAGCTTTCCCATTTCTGTTTCATTTTGTAGTCTGTAAAAACCAAATTAAAACAACGATGCATTAGTGACTGAATGGAGTTCACAGAGAAAATATCAGAGCTGGGTGATGACTACAACCAGAAATGCATATTTATTGCAGTTTAGAGCTTAACCAATGAGACAGTAATAAAAGTGACCTGAGTGATCCTAAAATACTGCCAGTTATCTGGTTTAGCATTAAATTTGTGAATGAACAAAGCTGGCATCTGTGAACTTGCTCTCTGTTTCATTCTATCATCTGTGATCATTTGCATAAGTGTCCCTGCAGCGCAGGTGTAAATCATAAGGTCATCCCGGTTTTCATTTTGTCTGATGAAGTGTGGGGAAATGACGTAGAAAAAGATCAATTTGAATGACATGAGAGTCTGAAAGCCAGAGAGAGAGAGAGAGAGAGAGAGGGGATTAAAGAAATCCCCATCCAGATCTCTGGGGATCAGCTCAAATCTTGATCATTTGGTCTTCAGTGGGGGACGCAGGATAAAAACCAAGCTGCACAACAGACTCGGTGACTGGAACCGCTACAGGTCCATGGCCTCAATCAGAAAAATATGTGACAGTCCTGAATTTCCGGCACTGACAACCGTTTACCTTCAGATTGTAACTGCACATAGCAAGCTCAAGGATTTGTTTTTTTCATAACCAGTATCACTGAAAAACAGAGACCGCAGCAGGAACTGTTCTTCAGAACCAAAACCAAAATTACTTTCACTTGTCTTTCTATGGAATTGCTATGAATCTGCTGCATTAAAATGATATTTTGGCCATGTTTACATAGGAGTTTTCATTCCTCTTAAATTCAGAATAAAAGTCAGAGAAAGGAAAAATGACTATGTAAAAAGCCTAATCCTGAATGAAAAGGACAATTCTGAATTAAACTTAATTCAGAAATAAGTGGCTGGTTTGTTCCCCTTTTAAATCCGAGCTGATTAATTCCAATTTAATGAATACGTTCGTTACGCTTTAAGTTAATTCCAATTGTTCTGCATAAGCTTGCTCTCTCCTCCTGTCACAGTGATGCACATATTCTGTGATTGCAGACACAGGATGATCACCTAAAGCATGATCTCCCGTCTTCGGGACTCTATCTACCTTCTCCTCCTCCTCAGATGCTGAAAAAAAAGTGAAGTAGTATACTCATGTTGAGCTGGTGCTTCAAAATTATTATCAAAATCAAAGTCAAAAGGGTTCTTGTGGTCCTCCTCGTACACTGCAAGACTTATTAAAAGTTTCTGTCATATAGATTTTCAAAATATTTGTTGAGTGGCATAAAAAAATAACAGTCACACACCTGAGCCGCACCGGTGTGGTAGGGCTGGGCGACTAATCAGATTTTAATCTCAATTACGATCTGGGTTTTCAACAATCATAAAAATAAAAGGGTGCGATTATTTTACTCTTTGCAGTTTCCTCTCCTTCTGTCTTCAGTTGCTGAGCGTCTCTGGCATTGCAGCGCTGTTCTGTAAACTCCTCCCACAGCCGCTTTGGTGTCATTCAGACACTGTTGCCAACTTGGCGAGTTTCTCGCTAAATCTGGCGACTTTTTTGTTAAAAGCGACAAATCAAGCAACTTTTACTGAAGTTATTAGAGACTTTTCTGGTGTTTTGGTGACTGACTTGAAGGCACATATTGTTCTGCAGTTACTGTAATGGGTAGTACTACGAGCAGCGGGAGTCTCTCCTGGGAGTCCTAAAGCACTCCCAGGCGGCCAGTCTCAGTCGGCTCCGGCTGCAGGTCAATGTAGAATAACTGCAGTAGGTTGTGGAAGATTACAACAACATAGTTTATACCATTGTCAGTGAGAAGTGGCTGCATTATTTTCATAGACATATTTCGGCTTGTTAAGTCACTGTAATATCCCTCCATTACGGGGCGTTACCATAGCTGTAGCCTGACTACGGTTGTTTGGCATAAAACGTACATCATAGTTCCTGTATAAGCGGTAAAAGCGCAGTAAACAACTAGGAACCGTGCATTAGACGGTTATAAGCGACACGGAGTCGAGAACACCACAATGCACAGTGTTTAAAAATGCTGGATAATCGTTTTAAATAATCGAGATCTCAATTTCAGTCAAAATAATTGTGAGTATAACTTTTGGCATTATCAAGCAGCCCTTACTGTGTGGTAGCTTTTGTAATTTAAGATGGCACAAATTTATCATTTTACTTTATTATTATTGTTCATTTACATGTGACGACTGTGTCCACAAAGAGCAATGCGACCAACGACGTCTAACTGGAAGCAGGGGTAGTTCTGCTGTGAGACCAGTCGCAAAGAGCACCGAAAAGAGCAGCAGCCGCTGTTGTACGTCATGCTCCAGAGGGAAATGGAGCACTTCTTAGTTTGTTAATCTGGTACAGTTTTACTGCAGATAGTAATTTTCTATGAACACACAACTAAATTTCCCCAAAGAAAAGTTCTTATTTTTCCCTCTTAGTTTTTTCCTGTATGTATGCTATCATTCAAAGATCTCCAAGGATTGGTAGAATTTTGGGATTGGCCAAAATTGTAAAGAATTAACTCATAAAATTAAAATTAGGGCATTTAGCTGATTGCATTTTATTCAGCTGACAGCTTGCCAACACTGCCAAGGAATCATCACATAACACTTTTTGAGGAGCTGACGGGGTTTTATGAGCTTGTAAACACTCTAATGATCTGTCTAAGGCAAAACTGAGTTGAATGAAAAACACAAATTTACTTTACTTTTCCTACTTTTAAAGAGTTATACATCATTCACTAAGAAATATCGGATTCCTATCAAATCATCCATGCATACTGTACACCAAATGTGCACATCCTGGCTTGCAAACCTTTCTGCTTTACATGCCACTAATATTTTAGGTAAATTTCTGACAGGTTAACCCTACATGAAAGACATTACGAGGAAGTGATAAGGAAGATCCACTCAAAGGCAAACTGCACCTAAAATAGCACTGGGAAATGCTGGAGGGTTCAAGCAAACCGGTTTTCCACCACAATGCTTTCACCGGATGGATCAGTATCAACACAAAGGTGGGTTTTACTCATAAGAGCAGTGACCCTAAAATAAACCTGCTATTGTCACTGCCGGATTTAAAAAAAAAAAAAAAAGAAAAGAAAAATCCAACCTGTTCAAACGTGCTATATGCTGATTGTGTCAGTCGAGAGAGAAGAAAAGTGAAAACACACCTGTAAAATGCCACTGTGCTGAACAACGCCTACTATATTCACATGCAGAGACAAATCAAAGTCACACATCTTCCAGGATGTTGTCAAGTTCCTGTCTGTCTGTTCATGAAACACTATCAGTTAAAAACTAAAGTTAACGTTGCTGAGAGCAGGTACAGATTGTTAAAGGAATATTTCACAAGATTAAATGCTATTTGTCACCTTTGTCAACTCGATATGTGATTATAAATAACTTGTGTAGATTGTGATCATCTTTTGGTTGTCTAACAAGACATTTCTAAAGTCCATGTTGTGCTGTACAAACGATTTGGACTCAACAATCACGCAAGTATAGAAAACAACTGGAGATTTGCTTGATAAAAACAAAACAAGTGCAATATAATCTTTAGCTTTACATATTCCAGCACAAAGTGTTTACAGAGATATTCAAATCCAGTTATGATGATTTGTTTATACTACCAAAACAACATTTTTATAGAGCTTACATTATGGCCTGCAACATCCCAGAGCAAAGAAGGAAACAAAACCCTGATAGCTGCAAAATTATCTATCAATTATCTTTATTATTTCAATCTTTCAAGTGGAAGAAAGTTTGTATAGATGTTCCAGGTGTCTGTACAAGCGTGCATGTGTGTGAGCTCCTGCCATCTGGCCAGAAGTCTGCTTCTTCCCTGGAAACCGGTCACAGCAGAGCACGGCATCAATAAAACAAGATGAATCATGTGGAGGAGATACACAAGATTTCAGGAAAGACGAGATGTTTGCGCAAACATCTAACACCTGACAGCCCTGCCTGATGCTTGAAGCGCATTTTACAAAGGCTTTGAACGTGATCCAGATGTGTACAACTCCCACAGCAAGCATGGACTCACACCTTCACTGGTAGGTCTTGGCTGTGAGCCTCGTGAGACCCCACCCAGAGACCCCCATGCTGCATCAGCTCTGTTTTTTAAAAAAAAAAAACCACAAAAAAAAAAAAAAAAAAAACCTGCATACCTGCGCTGAGAGAGATGCGGGCAGCTCGGTGTGTGTGGTGTCTGAGAAGAGACAAGGTCTGCTACAACAGTGTTTCCTTACCTTTAAGCTGAGTCCGGTTCTTTCTAACCGCTCTAACTGTCCGCCGTGGTCACTTCATAAATTATCCCTGCCTCGCGAAGAACAGAGGTCACTTTCATGCGCGAGCTCCAGACTTTAACGGCGATGGAGTTGAGAAAGTTACATTAAAAATAAATTCTAGTTCGTGCTCAGTGAAATCTGTTTCCTGTACTCCTCGGCTTTGTGAGCGCGTTGAGTTTCGTTCGTCCCAAGCAGCAGCTGCTGCCGATGCCGCCGCAGCTGGATGGATGACAGGACCCGGACCGACGCTGCGCTCGGCCGCCTCACAGCGCCACCCGCCGGTGGCGCCGAGCAACTGCGGACAGAACGCACCGCTTAGCGGGACCTTTTGCAAAACTAATGATGTGAAGTACAAGTTTCGGGTCTTTTACGGCTCCCAAATGGTCCTCCATTCATTATCACTCAGAGCTTATATTTAGGCCTAAATCTGACCTAATGAATAGTTTTAACAAAGACTCACGGTGAGTCTTCTTTTTGTTTTATGCTCCACATTTGTGGAACAGTCTGCCGGAGGACCTGAGGATGGATACTATTGAGGTTTTTAAGTCGGCTCAAAACCCATCTTTTTCATCAAGCTTATAATTAGTTCTATTTTTTAACTTTTCTTTTATGATTGTCATTGTGTGTGTGTGTGTGTGTGTGTGTGTGTGTGTGTGTGTGTGTGTGTGTGTGTGTGTGTGTGTGTGTGTGTGTGTGTGCCAATGTGGATCCCGAAGATTGGTTTGATGAGTGTTTTATGTGTTTTATCCATGTGAGTGTGTGTGAAAAGTGAGTATATGTGTAAGATTTTGTGTAAATTCTATATTTTTATGTGTGAAAGCAGGTTTTAAACCTTGTTTTATTTTTGTTTTTTTATTCTGTAAAGCACGTTGTGCTACTTTTGTATGAAAAGTGCTATATAAATAAACTTTGATTGATTGATTGATTAATTGTTTGTTGACAGCAACACTTTTATTTAGGTCTTAAATAAAATTCTCTGTTTATTTTGTTCTTGTTTTCTTGTACCTAACTGCTATTATTGTTCAACATTTCTACCTTTAGATAAACAAGTGAACACACAAAAACTGAAAAAAAATTAATAATAATAAAAATCTAGCCCGTACCACTATACTTTCATGTGCTCCCTCCCTTATTTCCTAAAAATAGTATGAGCCATCCTGTCCTTGGATTGGTCACATGATGTACCCATTAAAAAAGTAAGTCCCCTGACTTCATGGATCCTAAGCAGAACTAACAGAAGCAACTGAAGATCTGACTCTCCCCAACAAGAGTCGGGTGTTACACATGATCAGCTCTTAGAGCTCAACATAACATCCTAAAGGCTTGGCTTATTAAATATGGCATCAAAACAAGTAAAATGTTGTTTCATTGAATGGAACTATAATTTACACTCACACACAAACAGATAATGAAGTATTAACTAATTAGTATTGTGTGCCAGATTAGTGTTGTACTATCATTCTAGTTAAAGAGTATTTCGAGAAAAGCATTCAAAGACTAAATAAGTTCTTTCATTTCTGTTTTTTTTATGGCTTACGACTTGAGAAATAATATGATAAAATATAGTTTGGCAAACACCTGTAAATCGTTGTTTACTGTTACAAATAAAATATTTCAAAATGAATGAAACTCTCAAGATGGCCACATGAGGATATAAATGCCTGAGAACACCGGTCTCCTAATCTATGTTTCTGTACAATAAAGTTTTGTCTGTACAGAATAGTGGCGCTGCAAAGATGAATCTTTCCACTTGATAGATTCTGTCCTGTCAGGTGAGTAAATCGTTTACAGAAAAGTTAAAAGATGCTGGGAGAAAAGACAGGCAGCACAAGAACAGCTTGTGTTTACACTTAATGTAAACCTGCTGTGGTGGTGACATAATGGGCAAATATTTACTGGTGGAAAAAAAACAGATAAGATTCAGTTGAAGATTGTTGTGTGTGCATTTAACCCCTATTGGTTCCTTTGTTTATGTAACAAATATCTGACCATGGAGCAAATGTTGTAAGTTCATTGAGCAGTCACTTCACCTCCACTCAAATGAAGACAGAATGATGATCAAGGCACATTTCATCATGTGGACACCATCTGTTTCTCTCTTTAAGTATCCATTTATTATGAAAAGCATCTGGTTTAATGCTTCTCTTTGGTAGCATGATAAATTCTTGTGTAAAATAGATGCAGCATTGTTTATTCTCATCAAATTCTTTATCGTTTTGTCTGCAGGAACTTTGGGAAGCATTATCTATCTGAAGATTAAGGCCTGAATTTACAAGAAGGTCTGCACATTTGTGACAGCCTTATTCAAGCATCATTTTGCAAGCATAGTACAGTATGAGCCCATTCACTGAAAAAGAAACTTGTTGAGTTAACGCAATAAGATCTCAAAAAAATGTCAACCAAAATCAAATGCTTTAATTTAGGGCAAAATTATTTGTTTGACTAATCTAAATGTAAATATGCTGAGTCAGCTTGGTGAATTTGGGTTATTGAGGGATCAGTCCAATTACATCTGTAAGGGTAAATGTTACACATTTAACATTTAACATTTGTGCCATTTAAATTTCTATGAAGAACTCAGTCCAACTGGATTGTTACAATTAGAACAACATGAATAAATTGTGGTAATTAAGCAAAACAATGTTAATTTGATGATTCAGAAATGTACTTTAATCATACGGTTGCCTACTGGTGTAGTTCATGTCGTTGCCCTGGGTCCTCAGCACATGATGCAGACCTTGTTTGGCTGCTGAATGTCTAAACAGTTGACTTCATGGTATAAGTTAGGTAGGTAGTATGGCACTGGGTAGGTGGTATGGGCCTTGGACCATAAGGACCCACAAGATTCAAACTCCAATCCCAAATGGCTTGCCAACTGTGCTCTCCGCAGATTTCTAAATGAATCATCGTGTTAAACACCACAACTCATTCATCATAATGTCAACTAAAGTCAAGCGAAGCTATGTTAATCTTTACCTAATACTGAAATCAAATGTCATCATGTTACTTGAATTTTTACCTCTGCCAAAGAGGTTATGTTTTTATCAGCTTTTGTCTGTTTGTTTGTCTGCTTCTTTGTTCGTCTTCAAGAAAGGTTATGGATGAATTTTCATTAAAATCTCAAGAGTTGTTGGAAATTTGAAAGGAAGAACTGATTTAATTTTGGTGCCGATCCAGATCATTGTTTTGATCCAGGACCTTTTTGAAGGACTCTCTAACATTGTGAGATATGGCCATTTTCAACGTTTATGCACATAACTCCAACGAAAATGGTCGGAGCACCGAGGGGGCCTTTGGAATTGTCATCACAGGAAGAGAACAAATGTTTACAATATGGGGAGAACTGTGACCTTTGGTGGAGGTTTCGAGTGCTTTTCTAGTTTATCATTTGTATGACTCAGAGTGTGCTAACACTGCAACATGACAAATAATGATGGATTTATAAGCTGGATGCATCTAAGCAAGGTCGATTGTGGTTCACCACTATATCTTCTGTATTGGTCTGCGTAGACCTGATATGCACTCCTGCTACACAAAAGGGTCACACAGATTATTCCCTTATGATTGGTCAGTTTGTGATTACATGTTTCTGGATCATCATACTGAATTTGTGTGATAACTGCCGTTTTTATTTGTGTTGTAATTTTTTTTTTTTTTTTTTTCACCATGTCGGCCATCATTGTTGCAGCAGGAAACTGAGGTGAATCAAAGAGAACTTCACCCCGTGGGGTTTCCCAGGCAATACCAGGCCTACTGCCCCCTTCAGATTCAGAAGAAAAACTGCAATACGATGCTGTGACCCTATGCTCCAGCACAAGAGCAAATCTCCCCCTACTATAAGCAGGCACTGCACAAGTATAAACCCAGCTTTAGGCAGCATTCATTGAAAGATGTACTATATGTACTATATGGATGCAAAAATTAACTAAATTTGATGAACAGTTTCACTGTTTAAACCTGATTACTTTTGAATGAAAGCCTCTTTTTTGTGATCAGTGTGCAATTTAATGTCATGTTGCACATATGGTCTGGTTTCCTTAATAATTTTACTTTTCCAGTAATATTTATGTTTTAAAATTTGCTCAAAGCTACTGGCAGTCTTCACCTGGCTTTATGTTTTATTCTTGGGTTTCAAAATGGTCTACTCAGGTTCAAAAGAAAAGTTTAAAAAAATTTCTGTAATTTTATTTACAGAAAGAACCTCCTCAAGTCCATGCAAGGGATCTGTGAAATACTTTGATAGAAACACATAATATATGATCTATTTATTTTTTACCAGTGGAAGGGGTTTTGTGAGAATGAGAATTTTTAGTTATTCAACTTTGTTGCTATGTTATTTTGTTAGGCTGTCATAAAAAGATCAAAATAGTGTTGTGAACTTAATCAACGCATAATAATTGTAAAACGGTTGATATTACTTTGAAAATATTTGAAACAAGATCTACAATCATGACATCTTCTTGCATGAGATATGAATGAATGTTTGGACTCAAAGCAAAGGCCAGTGATAAACAGATTGAAAGTAAATATATTTAATAGTGGAAATTACATTAAATCTCTGGGAAGGGGACAATACCAGGACAGCCACTAAAAAGAGAAGAATGGACGTGTGACTGGGTGTGGAATTGCCCGGAACCAATGAGTCTTGGTCCAGAATTGGTCAGCTCAATGTAGGAGGGAGTCAGAGGTAGAGATCGGGGTCAGGGTCAGATCCAGGTTCTGAGCTGGTCAGTATTTTAAAGTTAGTAACTGAATGTTTATGTTTCATGCTGATCGGTTGGCTGGTTGTGAAATTGTACTCACATAGTTCAAGAGAACCGCTGGTTTATTAATATACCTTTTCCTGGTAAGCGAAACGTTGTAGCGGGTGGTGTGTTCCAGGGAGAGGGGTTTTTTTTGGTCTGATTGCTCGCAGGCTCTGGTGTGGACATAATGTCTGTCTGCACTGGTGCTAGAGTGTTTAACAGTCCACGATTGTTCTGCAGAGTGTAAATGTGTAATCCTCAGCAAAGGAAGGTAAAAATTGCATCCCTTGCTTGGAGTGGTCTTTTGAGCTGCACCCCATCTAAACATCTCCTGTTAGCAAAGCTAACAGTATCAATCCAGGAGGGGGCCAGAGTCAGAGATCAGGGTCAGGATCAGATCCAGGTTCTGAGCAGGTCAGATTAGGGGGGAGGCAGAGAGCAGGTCAAGAGTCCAGAATCCAGAACAGGCTTGAGAGCTGAAGACAAAGAAGGCTTGCAGACAATCTGGCAGAAAACAGAGGGTTGCAAAGTGCTTAAAAGAGGAGTCGAGTGAAGTGGATTGAGTTAATTAGATGACCACTGCAGTCAACAGGAAGGATGCCCAAATAAGGCATGAGTCTGGGAGGCAGACCAGAACCATGACAGCATGTTGGTAAAAACAGTGTGATATATTAAATAACACTGTATGAATTTTTAAAAATATTTTCATGCTTTACTCAAAGTAAAATAAAAAGGTGTATTAAGTAAAACACTAATGTCAAATTTAAAAAAAGACATAAATGTTTTGTAAATATCTATACAAATTTTAGAGTTAGAAGGCAAACGTCAGCATCTTTACACATAATGAGAAAAACCTGAATAACTATAACTTCGACTCAAACAAGACTTTTAGGATGACAGCAAATGTGACATTCTGTCAAAAATCATACAAAGTTCTCAGGTCAGCACAACAGCTCTAGATAAAACGATCCCCCTTCTCTCCTGAAGTCTTGTATTTGTGCATATTTTAGAAAAAACAGTCATTTAAATGTGCATTAACACAGTCAAACTCCGTATATAGCTGCTCTCATCCATATCCATGCTGTTGGATGTCAGAATTCAGAAACTGTGACAGAAAAACAGCCCACTCAGACCTCACGATTCCTTAAAACATTCCTATTGTTCTTTCTTCATGAATTTTGGATTTTGTAATTATTATCTAGCTATGTCACCACTGAAGTAACATCAAGAAAACCTCTGTACAGTGATTTTAGTTGCAGATATATAGTGTGATACATTTTCAATGTCTATGTAACGATGTCCCTGGCAGGAAGAACAGCTGGTTATTTTGCTTAGCTTTTAGTGTGAGTGTATGAATGTGGAAGTAACACGTTGGTTTGGCAAGGGTGTGAAATGTCAGTGTGTTCTGTCTTCTCCGAGAATTAGAGTCCATCCTTCTTCCTGCAGCCTGTGTAGCTGTGAGTTGCTTGGTTACCGGGCCCCTTTCTCCTGGTAGCAGTCGAGCCAACTTTATTTACAAAGCACTTTAAAACCAGCAGCTGCTGAACAAAGTACTGAACATAAAATAACTAAAGCATTAAAAGACATAAATATTAGACAGAAAGAACAGAAATACTTAGAAAAATTGTACAATAAAAGCAATCTAAACTATAAAAGCAACATTTATACTGGTTGAAACAACTGGGAAAAGAGGTGGGTTTTAAGAAGTGATTTAAAATCGGACAGTGAAGGTGTCTCACCTGCAGAGGCAGTGAGTTGCACAGGTGTGGTCCCGCTACAGACAAAGCATTGTCCCTGCTGAGCTTTTGCTGAGCAGCTGATCAGCTGAGGAGCCAGGAGGAGTGCATGTTTAACACTCAGAGAGGTAGGCGGGGGCGAGGACATTTATAGACTTAAAAATAAACAGAAAGAATTTTAAGATGAACCCTACAAACAGCAATCAGCCAGTGCGGTGAGGCTTAAACAGGAGAATGTCACTGCATTTTGCACCTCTGCAGAGAGGACAAAGATTTCTGAGAGACACAAAAACACAATCCATTACAATAATCCAGCCGTGGTGTAATAAAAGCGTGTATAACTGATAGGACAGGAAACAGCATGGCACACTTACTGACTCATGAGGGAACTACACCTGAATTCATTGTTACCAGTAACCATTCAATTATTTTAATTCACTCTCACTTTATTTTAGTAGTTGCTATCTGCCGTCACTTACTTACAAATTCTGGAAATTAAAAATAAAAGAAAGAAACCAAAACAAAGTACAATATAAATACATCTAAAGACTTACTAAGGAGTAACTTGTGCTAACTGCAGCCATGTTCAGTTGCACACAAACTCAGAGGCCCTTTACGTGCAGGACATACAGAGAACTGCTTTGCTTTCTGCAGAAACTCATTACAATGCATAGCTGCATGGAGGCTAATCGATAGGGACAGTAAACAAAAAAGACTTGATGTGTGTCCACGCTTCAGGGGGCTTTTGAAGTTATTGGGAAAAACGGTTCATTCAAATGTAAATTGATTGTAACTTAAATGAGTATTTTGTCTTAGTTTTTTTTCACTACATAGATTTTTCTTCTCATAAATTTTGATTTAGTTTAGTGGGTGTATAAGCTCTAACTAGTTGATGCATTTATCTAATCATAGCTCATGTACAAATCCATTTTTGTTGGATGACAATCTGTATAAGTTTGCATGGCATTGCTGGACCTGACCGGAGAAGAAGACAGAAAGAGGATAGAAGGACAGAAAGGAAAAGGGAAAATAAACAAAAAGACAAAGAGCATAACAAAATACACATTATAGGAAACACTGCAATCCAATCACAGATTTTACACCATCTGCTACACCTGTACAGAAACATAAAGGACATCTCATGGTGCCCCCGCAGGAAGACAAAGTCAGCTACTGGAAGAAACACCAGAAACACAGAGAAAAATTAATTAACAGTTACTGAGTAAACCTGCAGGGCGACTCAGCGACTGTCGTGTTCGCAGAAGAGTAATCGTGCCAACATGTGCCCGCCTGGACAAAAGCTCAGAGGTGGGCCAGGATGCTCCCGAGACCTGGTTGAATGGCAGCCTCCCCGAGCACAGACCTCAGCCCAGCACCCGGCCATGAGGCGGCAGAGGACGCCACCAGCCAGAGCCCCCACAATCAGTGGGCACCAGCCCCCAGGGCTGAAACCAACAAATGCTGACCCCGCTGGGCACCGGTTACCCAGGGCGGATAGGATGCAGGCCCCAGATAACCAAAAGCCCGAAAGTGTCCCCCCAATCCCACCACATGGGGGACCAGAACATCCAGGCAACTACCTGGTGGGTGGCCAGCCCCCTCCCACACACACACTACTCATACCACCACACACGAACAAAACCCCAACCACCCTTCACACACAACCCCCTCCCCCCACAATGACACCAAACCCTAACCTGGTTAGACCAAATCTAACGTGACTCCTGAAACATTTTTATGCAAGTTGGGCTTGTTTTGCGTGCAATAAGATCATTTCCACTAATCCATGTCACATCAAAGAAGTAACAAAACCATTAGCAACCAGCTATTTGACAGGAAGCAGCGCCATGATGTCCCATAAGCTAAAGGCTAATGCTAACCTTTTCATAACAATAAGTTATTACAAGAGCTGTGCCAACATTACAAACTCCTGTGATATTCTACTGTATAGTAATGTTTTGTACTAGTTTTTGTTTTGTGAGTGTTTTTTCTTATTTCGTTTTTTTTTTTTTCTTGTCTTTGTGAGTGTCACAAATTGAGTCGCTTTAATTTTGCGTAGTGTGGCCAGTGGGAAGTTAAAAGTTTAGCACTCCTAATGGCCAAAAGTTACACGGCATCCCTTTCAATATATTTGAATTTCAAGGTCTTTTTTTCAAGGTGACCATGACTGGAAAGATCGGCCTGTTTCTCTTTTTCATGCGCTCATGCTGTTTTGTAATTAGTGTAAATAAACTTAGTTGGAAAAGTAGAGAAATTTGGTTCACTGCTTCTTGGCAATAAATCTTTATAATAAATCCAGTTTGTTTTTGTTTGATTTGTTTTATTTTTCTTACAATGTGGGGCATTTTAAAAGGAAAATAAACAAGTTTTCCAACAGTATAAGATTTATGACCAAAAAGTATCGATTCAACAAAGAAATAATCCAACAAATAAATGTTCTTCATTTTTGTGCTAAATTTATGAAGGAACAAGCAAAAAACAACACCATCGCCGGGGAACACCTCTGTATCCCGCAAGCAGGGATAAAAAGGGTTCACCTCAGGTCATCATGGTGAGTTTTTGTACGATAACTTCACTGACACACACATCTCCCATTGTCACACACACACTGTTGATACTGTTCATCATCTGGTACACTGCAGGGATTACGTTTCTTATGCAAGAAGGCCCTGAGGTGCAAAGCACAGCTGGAAAGCGCTATAACAACAACAGAAATGGACAAAAACAACAATATTTTAGAAAATATTAAGTGGCATTAAAAAAAAAAAATAAAACAAGTTAAAAAAAAAAACATTTAAAAATTAAACAGAAAACAAGGCAAAAAACAAAAACAAATCATTAGAGAAAATAGCAATGAAACATAAATAAGAACAACAACAAAGGAGCAAATTCATACATAAAAACAAACTAAAACAAGAAATATCTTTTGACAATTGAAACAAAATTAAAAGTTAAATCTTGTTCTCCTTTTTTGTTTCTAAATATAGCATTTTCACCTTAGTTGTTAGGTTCACTATTGTTGTTCTATCTTTTCTGAAAAGTGGTGGTTTACATGAAAATAACCTATTTTCTGAAATTGTTTTGTAATTTCACCTTTACTTCTCCTGTATCTTTGTGTTTTCAGCTTTGTTTGCTGTGTTGGAGGTTTGTTTTCATACTTTGCATCTAGTTACAGCACACCTAATTTCTCTAATATAAGCGCCTCAACATTTCACATCGACTATGCTCAAAATGAAACACATATTTTCCTTATTTGTTTGCTAGTTACTGACATGTACCCTCTCAAAAGGAAAATCTGCAATAAAACCAGAAACTGTTTGTGCACAACTGCACAGTCATCTGGGTAGAGTGGAGCAATGTTTACAATGTAATCAGATGCCACACACCCTGCTTTTCGTCTACGGAGCTGCAGATAGCAGCGGCTAAGGCACTTTATCTTCACAAGACTGTTTCCTTTACTGTATAAGGTTCCTGACCTGTGGGATTTAGTCTACTTTTGCAGATTAAAATGACCACAAACAGTTATTTAAACACATATAAAGGAGTCTTATTGGTCCATGGTGGGGTTTACAGTTAATATTTAGTAAAGGTTGCATACATAATAACAAATTTTGATTGTATTTGTTTACATTCCATTTACCCATGTAGGAGAGTTTCAACACCAAAAGCCCAAAAGAAGTAATTAAGAGGCCATTAGGTAAACCCCACACCTCTAGTGCCTTAAAGTTAGAAGCACTGATGATGGAAAATACCCCGAATGACGCAGTTAGCAGCTGATAGCGTGGAGTCCCCACCCTGCCATGGCTGCTCCCCGATAACACGAAGGAGGGGACCAACACGACAGCGAAGAACTGAAGCATTGCATGGTGTTCTGACAGCAGGAATAATAACTTCTTCTGTTTAACTCATTGTTCTTTAATCTTTTTTGTTCAATAGTTTTTTGGGCGTTTCATCCGGGATAAAATGGTTGATTAGAGCACATCTCTGTGCCCTGAGAGACACCTTTGACTGGATACTCACCAACTGTTAAACTTGTGTTGTTGCATGAACTAGACTGCAATGCTGTCAAGGAGGGAGAAAGAACTCATTAAACAAATATGGGAAAGATTGACTCCTGTGGCTGAAAACATTGGCGCAGATGCACTTCTTAGGTAGGTTTGTACTTGTAATCGACAAAAGTGATGAAAAATTGGTAATATATATTTTTGGTTTTACTAACTTTTTAAATATGATTGTACTTAATGACCCTTTATTGATGGCATTTACAAATTATTTGTTTTATTCTTTCTAAAAAATAACTTTTTGTTTAATTTGCCAGTAAAATGGCTGCAAAACGTTTGCCAGTTATTTACAGACTATTTTACAGAGATGAATCACTGTGTGTAATACATACAACATAATGCAGTTTACACATGTTTCAAACCTAAAATGCACAGACTTTGGATATGATATTACCACAGAAGCAAAGCTGCAAAATATGTTCACATTAGTGATGATGAGAAAGATGTGGATGATGCCAGCAGAATAAGTGTCAAAAGCCAGTCTTTGTGTCCCATTGAATGTTTTGTCTCTGATATCTGAGTTATATATTGTACATGCATAACTGGAGAAACTTTATAAGATATCAACACCCCATCTGTCTTCCTTGCCTGCAGGATGTTTGCTTCTTATCCAGGTACCAAGACATACTTTTCCCATCTAGACATCACCCCTGGCTCTGCCCACTTGTACTCTCATGGGAAGAAGATTGTCCTGGCCATCGCAGAGGGAGCAAAAGACATCAGCCAGCTCACCGTCACCCTGGCTCCACTGCAGACTCTGCATGCCTACCAGCTCCGCATAGACCCGACCAACTTCAAGGTAAGGTTAGAAGAAGCACCTGCTTATTGGCTCCAAGGACTCTCCACATTTCAAATTTGGGGTTTTGTATGCGTTTGTGTTTGAACGTAGCTGGCACAGAAAACAAAGCTTGACAACATCAACCTTCTCTTGTCTTCAGTAGACAAAGTTCAGTGCTCGTGCAATAAGTTCTTCAACTGAACCTGTCATGCATGTCCTTTATTACTATTTTTAAGTCCAACTAATGAACATTTCTCACATCAGAACAGACATCAGCGTCATGTCTAGTGTTTTATAACCTACAGAATCCTAACAGGACTGAAAGAAGGGTGGTTGGATAGTAAAGCAAAAGGCTGGATTTTCAACTGCAGGCCTTTGTAGGACCTGAGATCAAGATCAGTACACATTACAGCACTTTTCTCACTTTCTGATTGAATTTAGACTAAGTGTTTTAATGAGGTAGAACCAGAAAAACAATCCTTTTTGGAGCTGAAATCCCTTCTTTTTACAATGCCACCATCACCATCATGGGTATGATCTTATAGGTTGCCATAGTTACATTTAAACTGTGTTATATGTTACTTCCTGTTTGGCTTTAGGTAGCATATCCACTTGTTTAAGTACTATCAATCAAAGCTGCTACAATTTAGAAAATGATCATGGTTAAGGCTAAAATCATTTTTTTCTGCAAACTGATCCTCGCCCTCATGGACACAGTTTTTATCTTTTGAATAAAGTCGCTCTGGAAACTTCGATATTTTTCTTTAATGGAGTTGTGTGAACTAAGAAGAATCTTGTGTTTTACCTGTTGCAGACAGCAATCAGAGAACTATAAGTCTGAAGAACCAGAAACAAATTAGGTCATCTTAAAACTACTCAGAAAGGTGGCGTGACAATTGGTTCAGTCAAGAGTTACGTTGTGGATTCTGACACTGCATTGGATCTGCATCAAACAACTGTTTAGCCTAATCTATAGTAGTTGTCTGATGCAGAGTTGATACATCATAGATAATAATATTTTGTTAACTCGACCTTTACTAAATGCTTTGATTCTCCAGAGTGATTCTGATTATTGGTCATTACAGGTAAGTAACTCACTTTTCGGAAATACTTTTGAACCTCTCCCACATTTAAAAGAAAACTCCCAAGCCCCCAAAGATAATAGTCCTAAGGCATGTTGTTGCTGTTCAGGGATTATCACAACCTTCTTTCAAAAACTAAAAATGTAAATAAGAAAATAAATAATGAAATTGAAATTAAATAATGAAAGGATTTTTAAGTATTTTGAACAAAAGATTGGATAAATTACTTTGAAAAAACTTCATCCATTTGAAAAAAAATTGGAATTGGAATAAGCAAATATAGAAAAAGGATAGATATATCCCCCTTATCATGTCAAAAATAATAAAGAAAAAGTTTGCTTTCTTTTCAGAAAGTGTCAGAATGTAATCTGCATGTACAGCCAATGGCCTCTGCCAAAAGGAAAAAAAAAATCCAGGTTTAAACTGAATATAGTCTGTTATATAGAAAAATAATAATCTTACTTCTCTTTTGGGTTTTTAATTTTACTCAAGTGTTCCAGTTTAAACTACAATAAAAATGAATGAACATCTCTTTGTCCGACATTTTAAATGAGTTTTTCCAAACTTAAATGCTGACAAGGTGACTGCTGTTTAATGTTAGCAATATCTAATTGTAATGTTAGTACATTAGTTAGTGGTGTTGCATGACTGTCATGATAACTCTTTCTTGTTTCTTTACCAGTAACAACGTTTTCTCTCCCTGCAGCTGCTATCACACTGTATGCTTGTTGCCCTGGCATGTTATCTGGGCGAAGATTTCACACCAGTTGTACATGCAGCTATGGACAAGTACTTGTCAGCTTTTGCAGCTGTGCTCTCCGAGAAATACAGATGAGACTAAAGCACATTGTTTTTCAGTGTAATATAATGCCATGTAGAATTATATATTCACCTATGTGTATTGTCATAATGGTGTTATGTGTTGTTGTAATAAAAGTCTACAATTAATGTGCTTTTGTATTAAATTTTATTTTACTGTATATAATTTTGTAAGTATTCTCAAATACAATTTGTTCACAAGTAAAATTTTTAAACAATATATAATAAGGAGTTAAAATAATCCCTTGCAGATGTATGGAGCTAAAAGAGTGAAATCATTTACTATCACCATATAGGAAGACGTGCACGGTTATGAGATCTGGAATAAACTTAACTGTTGCAGCTTTTTGGGAGCTTTAAAAATGAAAAAGTACATAACTTTCTTAATTATCCATGAATAGAAACCTTGGCCACAATCTCAGATCAAGCTACAACATGTACTTCAAAAACAGCAAATAAATCTAAAAAAGACTCTCTCTATTTTTTAATAAATGGTCACAGGAGAGTGAACTGAGTAAATGTGGAACTGAATCTATATTAATGTTTATACTCAAAGTGAAAGAAAAGCGACAGCACCACCTTGTGGTAAATTAAGATACAACCGCAGTGAGAGCATAGGAGGCTGTCTCATATGATGAATTGGTGACCCATCCAGAGTGTAACCTACCTCTCACCTGATAAAATAAATGAAAAAATACTTCAATCATTTATGAAAAGAAATCTCAAATTGCAGATTGGTATGTAAGTGATTGTTAGATTTAATATTATAATGAGCAATTAATCAGAAATGTATTAATAACTAACAGAGTACTGATTTATTTAGTGATGATGGATGGATGGATGGCTGGCTAATGGTGATGTATCAACTAAATTTCTGATTATAAATGGAGCCAATTGAGCCAAACATTTGTAATTACGGGCCACTAACAAAATGAATTACTTCTGAGCAGTATCTGTAAACATCTAATCTCAGCAAAGGAAACTCACTGTATGTCACCACTTTAGTCAGGATGATAAAACAGTTGTTGATTGAAGGTAAATGAGACCACCAAGCAGGAGCAGTTTGAGTCTGTTTGGTACGTGTGGATGGGATTGTGTACTTTCAAGGTGGTGAAAAAATTAATAAATGACAACATCCCCCGAATACACTGTATATTCATTGTTGACAGATACTGAGAAGTACTTAAATGTGATATGATAGGATACAAATCAGTGTGCTGACAACAGGAACTCACTGCATTAACTTGGAATTAATCTAAATCCTTATGTTAATCATCTCGAATTAAAACAATGGTTTTATATGGTAATTATTTACAATCCATATTTTGAAATAAATAAACATAGGTTTTATCATTCTAGGGAATTTAAAAGGTTTATTTATGAATTTGCTTATGTTTGACTTATGTTTGTGCAACTTAAATCCAGCTCTCAGCTTGTGAAAATATTTGAAGTCTTGGTCAGTGTACAGGTGACCAAGTATGTTGGCGCCACTACGAGCTCATTTCCCCAATTACCTTAAATGTTAAGCGCAAAAGTGAAAGAAGAAATTTAAAAATATATTAAAACAATTTATTTTAACAATGTACAAATTACATGAAAAGCTGTGAAGAGCACATCATAGACAGACCATTTCAAGAACTAAAAAAACAAATAAACTTATTTACTTCCATCACAATGGGAACAGTTACAAGGTGCAGAATATGTTGATAGAACATTCATCATGGTGCCTCCAAAGGCTTGTTTTATGTTGAAGGGATGGTTTTCACACCGTATTAGGGACATACTAAGCTTGGTTGGCAGGCTTCACTGCACTAAAGAGCCCTTTCAGTGCACCAACACCAGTGTTGGAACACTACTCATGACTTAAGAAGAATTTACTGGTCGCTAATTTTTAGGACAATTCTAACTTGATTTAATATAGATGAAAAATACCATTTCATTAACGATGGAAAGTTATGACAATAAGTCACAATCATAAGTGAACACCCTGATGTTAAAAATATCTCCAAGATAGATGCCACGTGATGTTCCATCTCAGTCCAGTAGGGGGCAGCAGTGCACCAACACACACCAGTGAAGGGCCAGAAAAACAAAGATCTTGTGTTGCATCTTTAACTGTTGGTTTTTAAGCCTGCGCATGAAAGGCTTCCCATAATTATCTTCTGCATTTAAAATTCAGCTAATGTTAGCAAAAATCTGACCACATCATCCTATTCTCACACAGCAGCTAAGGAAAAACTCCATGTTTATTTGAGTGCTATGTTTTCCTCTAAACAGTATCATGTCTGGAAAAGTCAGATTCTGGAGGTCAAGAGGAGTGTGCATGATATACTTTATGCAGTGAAGTCAAAAACAATAAAAATTATTTGATCAACACATTTAATCTCACGTGTTTATTATTAGATACTGCATGTTAATCAGACTCGCTGTGGACTATTTCAAATTTACTGAACACAGTCAAAGTAAAAACAAATATTAAATAGTGTATTTTTTCAGAATTGTTGCTGTTTTTTTATTTTAACATTTGATTAAAGATTGTAGAGTGTCATTACATACAGCAGCTGGTTGCATATTTTTATTCTTTGATGTCTTTCTATTATAAAATAAAAAAAGATTTTTTTAAAAATAGTGGTATTTTTATGGCTTGTTTGCTGAATCATAATTTTTCAAGGTAATAATAAATTCTGTTTTTAAAAAAAAATCCAGCACTTGATTTTTATTTAAAAAATTCAGCAAAAATACAGATTTAATCTGCCATAAAATTGTGCAGCATTACCGAACCACGCACAGCTATCACACACTCATGAGTTGGTCACATGTTTCACTGGTAGCCTAAATAGGAAAATGAATAGTAAAGGAAAAATTAGATTTTTTTCCAGTTTGAAAATTTTACAGGACATGACATAATAAATTAATAATAACAAAAAATAAAAACATGATTATCATCAAGCCTTAAAAAAAAAGTAATAATAACTACAGACGAGTGTATAAGATACTACATAGTCATTTATTTAACAAATTTAAAGCCAAAATATCCTATGATGGACTGGTGATCTATCCAGGGTGTACTTTCCCTTCAATGTTTCTCAAATGGGTACAAGTATACCTTGTACTTATTGGAGACACAGCAGGTGACTTGTGAGAAAATGAAGAGATAACTTTTTACATCTCACGTGACCAGGTGTCACCGACTCAGTCCTTGAAAGCTAACACCCTGCAGGTTTTAGTGTTTCCCTGGCGCAACACACCAGACCCAAATTAAAAAGGGCAGGTTCAAAATATGACAAGTTGTTGGAGAACCTTTTCATTTGAATCATTCCTGTTGTACCAGGGAAACACTAAAACCTGCAGGATGGTAGCGCTCGAGGACTGGAGTTGGTGTCCCGTGGTCTCGACTCTAAACCACAGGTGTCAAAGTCTGGTCTTCAAGCTTTGTATCCTGCAGGTTTTATATGTTTCTCTGCTCCAACACACCTAATTCAGATCAAATGGATCCAACAGCTTTTTGTCCACTTTTTCCACAATGACCCGTTCATTTCAGTCAGGCATTTGCAGCAACACACCTGATTTTTTGACAGACTTGTGCAGACTTGTGCATTTGCAAGGTCTGCATAGCTTATAACAGTGGCTCCCAAATGTTTTGAGCTGCAACTCCCAAGATAACATATGTTGTCGTTGCAAGGCTTGAAACCTGTCAGACTCTTCAGAAATAAAGAAGATAAAGTTGATTTTGGACTATGTTAATAGTTGTTGTGCCAATAATCAGCTTCTGCTCCCTGAGATACGACCAAATTCTGACTTTTAATGTGGTACAAGTAATAACTTTGTTCTTGTTGCTAACACGTTAATTTTCACAAATTTCATAAAAATCCCAAATTTGTTTGATAAATGGTCTTTTTTTTATTTTCCATATGGTGACCCCTGAAATCATCTTGTGACCCCCAATTTGGGAAAAGCTGGCTTACCAAGAAACAGCATTTTGGAGACAACACATCTAAAGATGTCTCAGAAGTTTCCAGCAGAATTAAAATGACGTACAAAGCTGTATTTTTGCTGCAATGCAAACCAGTAAATGCAGATGAGCTTTTCCAGATCTGCTGCAACTACAACATAAGAGCCACGATCACAGAATGAAATGTTCCATGTAACAAAGACTGGTTTTAAATTAAAGTCTCAAATGTTAACCAGCTACTGCTGTTGACACTAACTTGTTTGCCTGCATGATAAATGTGAAAAATGAGCCTCTTGTAGTGTCAGGGATGGGCTGATGTTTACTGATGAGTGTAACTAAACATCTGTGTTTGCGCATGTTGCAAACTGACACTTTTGTTTTTATTTTATTTCTTTATTTGGCTCTTTTTCTTATGTTTTTGCTTATTAACTGATTTAGTTCTTTTTTTTTTTTTTTTTTTAGTATTCCTGTTAGTATTTTGGCTTCCTTTGTTTAGCACAATTACACAGACTATTCAAAACTGTTTTCCTTTTTTTTTTTTTGTCTTTTCTTTTTCATTTTCAACCTTGCAGTGAATTATTAATGCATAACTTAGCTTAACTTTATATGAAAAGACATGAGGCCTAATGTGTCTCAATTCCAGTGACAGCTTTATTCCCCTCTTTTATATTGAAATCTTGTCACTTTTCTTCATTTTTTCTTCCTCCACTGGTCCTCCTGGTAATCAGCTGTTCTTAAAACTAAGAGCTCTCATCTGTTTTTCAGCTGCAGCCTCTGATAACAGATGTCATGTCAAGCCCCACAAAGAAAAACAAGATACTGATATCTGCATCCCCCTCAGCAACATCAGGCTTCGACCAGAAAACAATTCAAATAAACAAGTTGCCCCATTTTTATTATTCCAAAAGAATCATCCAAACCATCTTTATTTTGTCTTTTTTTCCCCCCTATTCTCCCCTTTCTTACCTCCTCGTCCATTATGACACTTTGACATGCAGAAAACAAAATGAAAACATGACAGCAGATTCTTTTTTTTTTCTTTTTTTGCTTTAGTGGGTCTTTATTCCTTAAGAAGAGACACATAAGACATGTGGAGAAACCTTAGATCTCTTCTCCAGGTGCAAAGGCTTCTGGCTTTTAGTGGTACTGCCTTCCCAGTGCGGAAACCACCACGGCCAAGAACTTCTGGAAGGCAGCCTGAATCTCTGGGGTGAAACCAGAGCCCAGTTTGGCGGCAACCACGATGGTCAGGCAGTCAGACAACAGCTGTGGACAAACAAGGAGAGAAAACATTCTTCTTTATTAGTATTTCATATTAACCTGTTGTTTTTTTAATTAACAAGACTTTTTTTTTTCAGTACCTTGAAGTTATCGGGGTCGACGTGGAGCTTCTCGGAGTGCAGCACGCTCAGCTCGGCATAGGTGGCCTTGATGTTGTCCATGTTCTTCACGGCGCGGTCCAGACCGTGCAGCACCTTAATGCCGTGGGCGGCGATGTTCGGGTTGGTCTTGATGGCCTCGGCGTTGTAGAGGTTACCAAAGCCGCCGAAGTACCTCTGAGTCCAGGGGTAAACGATCAGACACCTGGGGGAGGATGGAAAGTTTCAGCAATGTGCAAAAGCAGCAGAGAGGGAGGATGGAGAGGTTCAGGAACTGTACCTGCAGAGCGCCTTGGGGCCGACATCTTCGTAGTCCAGGCCGGAGAAGATGCTGCTGATGATGGTGCGCTCTTGCTCAGTCCACTCAACCATGGTTGGTTATTTTTTTTCTTTTGTTCAGGCTTGAAAGAAAAAGGCTGAATAGCGCTTCATCTCTAGCCCGGTCTATTTAAATGTCTCAAAGCGCCCCCACGCCCTGAAGGAGACAGCAGCTGATAGGCTGGAGATGATGCACTTGAGATAAACAGCTGACTTCTCCAGAAGTTTCTGGATCACCTAACATATAGGCCTAATTTTAATAGTCTAATTATCCGTTGGGATATCTAAAAATGAACCAGTTTGGCACATTTAGTAGGGGGGAATTAGCTGTTTAAAGGGGGCGTTTGCTTTTGTTTTTGTTTGCTTGTTTTAGTGGAATGAATCCTGAGCATCACTTCATTTAGCTGCAGTCCAATGAGTCTTGTTGACAGTGGACATTTGAACTTATTGCCATTTACAACTTTTAAACTAAATGTAGCTTACTGGTAAGAAAAAAAAAGAAAAGAAAGAAAAACTCAGGACAAAAACGGAATCCTGCAGCTTAACTCAACTTTTTCAACTTTACTTTTCCTTCATTATTCAGGATTCATTATTTGTTAAAGATAAACAGCTAGTTAAGAAATATAAAACCTTTCAGTGTTTTTAGCGAAGTCAGTATAATTATATAAATATGTTAAAACATCAAATTGAATCCTAATTAACGGTGTTTAATGAAATATTTACAATTTATGTGTCTGTTGTTTGAATGTGACGTGGAAAATCCCAAATAAAAAGTGTTCTTGTGAATGTAGCCCACGTTTACTAGATCTAGGCCTACTTTAAAAAAAAACTAAAACATAAAGCGATATTTTTAAAAAAAAGAAATAGGTATTAAAACAAGTCAACTAAAGTGTTGTTATTAAATAAAACAGGTTTATTGAGGCTTATTTAACATCATAGTAAAATGTCAGTCAATGCATTCAAATTTTGTCCTTTTGCCAATCAGCTTGAGAGTGTTTCTTGCAGCGTAAGTTATCTTGCAAGCCACACGAGTGTTATCAGCAGCAGTGCCCCCTCCACCCAGGCCCCATGGCTCCCAAATTCACAGACGTTTTGATTAAGAAAATACTTGAGCTCAGCGATAAAGGCGCTCAGCGCTATTTCTTCCTCTTGATAGGAATTAAATTTATGGTGTGAGCCAAAAAAAGAAAAAAAAAAAGCTCAATTAAAAAAAGTCAATCACTGATAAATCTTGGAAAGATTTATGGTTTTTTTTTCTCCATTTAGTTGAACAGAAACGATTTGCTGTATAAAGAATGCATAGCGGCCTTAAGGGTTATGTTGGGCTTTTATGATTACTTTTATGTTATATATTTTTATTTTGTGTGCTTTATTTTGCATATATTTTTTATTTTGTTGGTAATGTTATCCACGTACTTTCTCTGTGAAGCACCTTTTGACGGATGTCTGTTTCTATAATTATTTTGTTGGCATTTTCTAGTTTTAAAAAGTGCAAGACGTGCAAATGGGTCTGACTTCCCCGTTTCTGGATTCCAGTTGTATTTTTTCCTGCTTTATTTGCTTTTAATTTTCAAAAAGTATTTTTCCGCTTTTGGACTTTTTAAAATTTGAAACTGGACATAAATCAGAAGAAGTGCACTTATCTTACATTTCTTGATAATTTAAGTTTATTCGCCTGCTTAAATAATTTTGTGATATTTGACTCTGTGAGGCATCTTTGTAGACATTCTGTTTTTAAAATGTGCTTTATACATAAAGTGGATTGGATTGAATATTTCTTAAAATAAGCAACAAAATGGCCAATTTATCTCATGATAAATGTTGGTAAAAAGTTCATTTTAATCCAGAAAGTGTTTTTTTTTTTTTTTTTTTTTTTTTTTTTTTGTTTAGTTTTTTCATGTAGTTTTCACTTACATTATTTTCTGGAAAGGAATGTTTTCTCCCACTTCAGATCCATATTTAGATACATTTATTCATCCCAACAAACAGCTTCAGCTTGCAAAACAACAACTTAATCAGCAGCAACATGCTGACTTAAAGTAAGTGATGACAGGATGGATACCTGGCAGGTCTTACAGGTGAGCCAATATTCACAAAAATTAGTAGCAACACTCAATAAATATAAAATAAGCTTTTTGTTCTCCAGGTTGCCACTTTCAGTTTCTGCTGCCAGTAGCAATTATAGCATCGTTGGTATCATGGTGAAGACCACAAAAAACATCAGTTTTCAGAATAAAACCGGTGAGTTTTACAGTAATTTCGTACAGAGATAAAGTTAATTCCTCCACCAGCCTTTCTGCACCCACTGCTACCCACATGTGCCTATCACTTCTGGGACCTGCTGTATGACCTGAAGTCTCCTGTGACCTTAAGTGGACTCAGAGCTTCAGCCTCAGCACCCAGACCCCAAAATTTGATGTCATGCGTACATAATACGCAACTGATCGTGTTCATGCCAACTGCCACCCGTGATGTGGGCAGCTGATAGTGGCTTTTGCGCTGGCATCTGGCCACTAAAGTTTCTATCAGGGGAGTTTGAAGGGTCCTATCTACGTCAATTGGCTCGGGTTGGCACCCGCTCCCATGGGTGTAACTGGGGGGGCAACTGAATTTAAGAACATCGCCAGAGTGACCAGGAATCACCATTTGATCAAGGTGAGAAAAGCAAGCAGACATGAGTTTAACAGACAAGGACAAGGCTGCGGTCAAGGCGCTTTGGGCCAAGATCTCCAAGTCAGCTGATGCTATTGGGGCTGATGCTCTGTCCAGGTGAGAGTTATGTTTCTTTGTTTTAAAGACTAGCTGATGCCAGAGGTAGTTTTATGAGGTGGGTTATTCCTGCGTGGATTTGTTTGACTGATATCAGGCAGCATGATGCCTTCCCACATTATCAGTAGCTTAAGCTGCTAATGTAGAATAATAATATAAATGTATTTGGTTTTGTAAAACAAAGTGGGTGTCAGTGGGCGGCTGTTAGCGTAAAAGTGAATGGTAGAATTACCAGATTATTTCAATAAAAGTATGAATTATTTATACTGCTCCAGGTGAGACTCGAACTCACGACCTCGGCATGTTTACAAAATACTTTTTTATAAGTACCGCGTGCTGACCGATTGCGCCAAAGGAACTTAGCCGCTACATAGTCATCATAGATAAAATGACAAGAAAATATTCAATCCGTTTGCTCAGGTTTGGAAAGTTGTGTGTTTTCCCATTGACCATTTAATGCCGTCTGTATTTCCACAGGATGCTCGTTGTCTACCCCCAAACCAAAACCTACTTCGCCCACTGGCCAGATCTGAGCCCTGGCTCTGCCCCCGTGAAGAAACACGGCAAGGTAATCATGGGTGGCGTGGCTCAGGCTGTCAGCGCGATTGATGACCTGACCAAGGGCATGCTGGAGCTCAGTGAGCGGCATGCCTTCCAGATGAGGGTGGACCCAGCCAATTTTAAGGTAAAAGAGGAATTTAAACTTTATACTATCTGATCCGAACTTTATTTGCTTGCACATTTAATTCTGGGCTCCTTCTGAGCTTAACTGGTTCACTTAAAATGTTCTGATTGCCATAAATTGGGTTTCTTCTGTGTGCAGATCCTGGCCCACTGCGTTCAGGTTGTGATTTCCACCATGTTCCCAGGGGACTTCAGCCCAGAGGCCCACGTCGCTTTTGATAAATTCCTCTCCGCCTTGGCCCTGGCTCTCTCTGAGAGATACCGCTGAGCTGTCCGGCAAATGGGTGTGCGCAGGCACAACAGCCATGACCATGTTATCCATGGAGAAATTCACACAATAATTAAAGTGCATGCCGCCCAAAGCTTGTCTTATTCATTTTTATTTGTATTTTTTATATTTACACTACTGATTGTCTTGGGTAAATCTTTACATTATGGGGACACAAAGAACACAAAACAACATCAACCATTATGATTTAAAAGTAGGCTATAGTCTATCCTAACCATAAATGTTTAAAAGTTCAGTGCCACCTCCAGAACAATAAATCCACAATATGATTATGATTTCATAACAACTCGTAACTTATTATCTCCGAGAATGAGCCTGAAAGAGGAGAGAGACCCATGAGACAAGAGGTAATGATTGTATCCTCACACTTATTTAGCCAATCATGAAGAATGGATTTAATTATATCCTCGCACCTGAGCAAAGCAGCGGCCACCACCCCTCCTCCAATGGGTCCAACCCAGTACACCCAGTGGTAGATCCAGTAGTTGGTCATCACAGCTGGTCCGAAAGCCCTTGCAGGATTCAGACACGTTCCTGATATGTCTCCGCTGTATCCATAAACATTTTGAACAAATTAAATTATTATTATTATTATTAGTAGTAGTAGTAGTAGTAGTAGTAGTAGTAGTAGTAGTAGTATTCTTATTCTTCTTCTTCTTATTATTTTTTACTTTTCTTTTACAAAGAGAGTTATCAATGGATATTTTCAAATCCAAATAATGTAAATATTATTGTACTAGTTGATATTTAAAATTTTATTCTAAACATTTTATTATTATTATTATTATTATTATTATTATTATTATTATTATTATTATTATTATTATTATTATTATTATTAAAAGAAAGAAATCTAGATAAAAAAGTGTAACTTATATTCCCACTATAAATTTAAAGAGTTCATTCTAAGTTTATTTATAGATTTGTGATTTTGTTTGGGAAGACTTGTAGAGTAAATTTAAATGCATTAATGTGAGTGATAGCATAATATTTTTTCCATACTGCAGAGCAGTATGGAAACAGCAGAGTTCCTTGTGATCTTGCCTTAACACTCCATTATAGTTACTGTCTCTTCAAGGCCTACCTCTTTACCAAAAAAAAAAAAAAAAAAGCCCAGTCTGTTCCGATTGGTCACAAAAACCAGCATGCTCAGGATAGTGTTTATGGAAGATATATGGAAGGTCTTTACAGAAATAAAAGAGGAAGAAGCAAAAGGGAAAACCTATGAAGAGTATTTTGCTCACCACAGACACTTAGCTAGAATTGATTTTGATGTTCTTCAGGTGTTTAAAGTCTTACTTCAACTTCATATTTAAATGGGAAATGCTAGAATAACTTACAGTAAAAAGTCAGAAAAAGTGAATCGTTTCAAATAGCAGTGCCACAAGTCAGTCATATATTGCTCAGCTGATTGCTGGTGCAAGTAAAAGCATCCTGCCAACCTACCACTGAGTATTATCACATCACGGCCATGTGAATCTACCTCAGTATGGGAGAAAATCAAATCAGTCAGCAGTTAACCGTAGGCAGACACTACACTGGCTTTGAATAACTTGTAAGCATGATTATCATGGCTATCTTGCTTATTTTGGGCACAGGTGAAGTGTTGTTTGTAGGAATCTTCAGAACGCTGCTCAATATGAGAGTAATCACCTACACAAGCAACAATATCAACAATTACCCTCACAACAAAGCTGTTATACAAACACATAATTTAACAGCAAGCACATTTTTGGCTTTGTTGGTTGACTTATTGAGATAGATAGAGAAGAAAAACATATTGATCATAGTGTACAACTTGTCAGACTGTTTATATAAATCTGATAAGATCATTGTGGAAAATTCAACCCGTTTCCCTCCATCTGAACATTTCCAGAATGATTCAAAACATAAAGTGATATTAGCTTTCATAAAAGCGTTGGGTTACTATGGTAACCCCTGTTCTCTGAAAACTGAGTTTTTTGCTTCAGACATTGCTCTTCAACTTTTTTCCAAACATGGTCACATCTGGTTCCAAAAAATGTCAGTGATGCCTTTATGATTGTCAAAGTCCGAGGTCTAAAACCAGCAGTAAACCAACCAATGGCTGACAACAGGGTAGCAAAATTAGCTGAATATGCACAGTAGCGTGTCAAGCATTGACCTTTACACACATTTTCAACGCACAAACAAGCAGGTCATCAGGTGGAAGACTCAACATGACTTAAAGCCACAGCTATATAATCACCCTTCCATATTAAACACGTTGGGTGTATTCTGTTTATCTTGCAGAGAGGAAGAGTCAAAATTCAGTCACATCTACATCAATCTGAGTGTAAATATTTAACACAATAAATAACTGACACACGTCTAACTGTGTTGTGATTGTTGCCCTTTTCATCTCACCCTGCCAAGACGTTGATGATGATGGTACAGCCCACCAGAAACGGAGCGAGCGGAGTTTTCGTCCTGCCATTTACTGCCACCAACAGCACCACCATGGTGACCAGGCAGGTCATGGCCACTTCCCCAAAGATGGCCCCGTACAGCTGGCTCTCTGACTTCAGGATGTCAAATGCTGCTCCTGTGGCATTGTTGTAGCGTTCTGCAGGCGTCATTAGCTGTGAAGTGTCAAATGCATGGTCACAGTGTTGCCAATAAAGGAGCTCGGGCATGCATCTTTTTAAGTTTATTTGCAGCTGACCTTGGCCATTCCAGCTCCAAGCACCCCTCCAATCAGCTGGCTGACAAGGTAGGGTCCAACCATCATCAGCTCCATGCCTCCACATAAGTAGATGGCAATAGTGAAGGGAGGGTTGAAATGGGACCCACTTGAATGAGAAAAAAAGAGTCATCAGAGGTGAAAGGAATACTATGTTTTCCCTCAAAACCTAATATAAAAACTTTAATGCAACAAAACCTGTTACCTGATGTTATCCATTACAGCCACCAACACAGCAACAGCCAGCCCATGAACCAGGGCCGGCTGCAGCCGTCCAGCTGCGGGCACATTCTCAATGACGGACACACAGCCAATGAAAACAAAGAACATAGTCCCAACTAGTTCAGCGACGCAGGGCTGGTACAATCTTTCATATTTGTTGCGGCGAGGTTTGGAAAGTGGTGCTTTCTTCCCTTTTTCCATGAGAGTAGAATCTGTGTCGCTCATTTCCATTTTCTCCGAACAGTTCAGGTTGTTTCATCTGAACTCAAGCACTCATTATCCCCCGTCCAGCACGTACACCTGAAGCAGCCCTCTGACTGGGTCAAGGCATTATTTATAATCGTCACCTTGTTGGCACGCTGGATTTATTGGTCATAAAACACAAAAGGTGAAGATATGGCACAATCTCCGCCCAATATGTCTTCACCTTAAGATATTTGCCAGCACTTCAACCCTGTTTAAAGATGCTTTTCGAAAGGAGTGATAAGGTTTAATGCAGGACACAGTGTGTAAAATCTGACCAGATTTAGTGACATCAGGTACGCACACCAGAGGTAAAACTGCTATTTTCTCACAATAATCATCCTCCCTGGTTAATGGGTTGCACAGGAAGGCTTAAGTCAAACCAGGAAGACTGACTTTACAACTCACAGGGTTCAGTGAACTTTTCAAGTCCCTTAAGTCAACATTAGATTATACAAACCTGAGTAGTTTTCCATGTTAAACTGAATATATAACAAGCTTTGCGCTTAAACAGGATTTTGTTATATGTATACATTTCCATTGAGGTTTATTAAACAGATTTGTATTTATAGACTTGAACCCTTTAAGGTCCCTGTCTACCATTTGGTAGAGGTCAATTTGCAGTGATTTTGATCAATTTCTGTCTGAGCATCACTCCTGCAGATAGTGATGTCACTGCAATGGTCTTTAATCTGTCTACCAGTGAATGAGTGAAGTTCAAACTCTTTTCAGATGGCTGTGCAACTTTAAAAAAAAAAAAAAAAAAAAAAAAAAACGACTATTGTGTATTTATCAAACTTAGTCATAATTGTATGGATTAAAAACTGCCAGCCCTAATTTATCTTACATATCTTACATCTATTATCTTACAGCTTTGCATACTTTTGCATGTACAAAATAAAATAAAATAAAATAATCAATTTTACTGAACATTATAAATAACCCAATATTGATATTTTTTCATTACCTGCTTAAGTTGCATGTTGATAGGAAGCTAAGAAATTGAAAATAAATGATTAAAGGTTGTGGGATAATGTAAATTTTTACTTCCTCCTGCTTCTTTTCAGATTTGTAAATAGACTATGTAGAGCTCTGTTATGTCTTGCTTCTTTTATTTATTTCTATTTATGTCTGGACATTAATTTATTATTGTTTGCTTATAACATGTTCAAAAGAAATTCATTCATCATCAAGCTGTTCTTTTCTCTGAAATATTTGCTTTTTTATCTTTCTCTAATTCTAGGATTGTAAATATATGACGTTCTTGGTCATGGTTTTCCAGGAATATGAAAAAAAAAGTTCAAAGTTCACAAATTATAAAGTAGTACTGCAGCAGCTAACAGTTTCAATTTTTACATATACAAAAAATAAAACAATTTTTTCAGATTAATTCACTTCTACTGCGCTTTATATATGTATATATATATATATATATATATATATATATATATATATATATATATATATATGTGTGTATATGTGTGTGTATGTATGTATGTATGTATGTATGTATGTATAACAGGTTTTGAGTTCAGCGGCAAATCTTGTTCAACTGCATCCAACATTTTCTGTTTCCTAAATTTCAGACTGTCTATACAAGAAGTATTTAGATTTTTAGCAGGACATTTTATTTTTGTATTTTGGCAGAGAAGAGGGTCCATATTTGTATCTTACTTTAGTCAAACCAGTTTCAATCCAACCATCTGCACCAGGACATAAAGCAGAAGCAAATGTAGCTCCATCCCGCCGCTGCTAGATGTTTAGAGAAACAGCAGGGTTGAAGTTCCTCCTCTGCAATAAAAATTATAGACTTTATCTGTCCATTAATGATGTTGTCACAAGGTGATAACAGCTCCTACCCCAAGAGATGGGATAAACAGTGCAATAAGTGACAGAAAACATTTAAAAAAAATAGTTAAAACTTAATAGGTATGACCTGCTCTCCACCCTGCACAATCTAAATTGCAGCAAACATGCTGAATGTTGACTTGAAATAAACACATAAATCTGTCATGATTTGTGCAATCAGGTGTGGAGAAATGGAAGAGCAAGCAAAAGATTAAATCTATAAAGTTAATGATTAAGGCTGTGAATAAAGTCTATTTTATAAAAAAGCATTCGTAAAAATATGAAGTTCATGACTATTTACTAAATTTTCCAAACATAATCAGGACTCCCAGAACTGGTCTGTGATACTGCAGGCTGGACGATCCCACCCACACCCACATTCCCAACAACAGCAGTGCACCCAATAGTCCCAATTTCTTTCCCCTCCACCAGTTTTTCCACCTTAGCTAGAGAACTTCCATTCTAGTCATTATTGTGGAAATACTTGCTTTTGTAGAGTATTCAAGTTATTCATAGGATGTTGCATGAAGGACACACACACATCCTTATTTTTCTTTGTTAGGAACCCCCCCCCCACCACACACCTTCCTGTAAGCATTTACCATCCCAAAACTGTTATCCAGAAGCTCATACAATCAGTGAATATCAGAAAACAAATATATGAGGATATTTCTATGGGACTTGTAAAAGGAAACTGCAATAAGGTCTTAACACAAAAGATTTTTTTTTATTTTATTATCTGCACTGATCAGCATTTATCATTACAAACTAATCTGTTTATGCTGGGGGTCAAAAATAGAAAACATTCTGCAAGCACATGGAAATGAACTGGTTTCTACTGATTATACATTTCTAGTAGTTTGACAAGCGTCTCCACATGCATGTGTGTTTTATACCATGTATGATAATCAATTAATTATTCAAATTGGCACATAAAGAACAGAAAAGCACAAATACATGACATCCCATATTCTGCATATGTCTTCCAGTCTTAACTTTCCAACACTGATAAACAGAACATTTAGATGACATCTTTGAGGAACCTTTTACAGTTGAAATGGCTCACAGTCCCCATGTTTTACTGTGAGTACTTTCTGTGTCACAGCGTGTGCTCATGAAATCACATGCTGCTGATGTCGGGACCTTCAGCACCGAAAGCATCTCAGATGAGAACTTGATGGAGAAACAAGTGTTTCCTTTTCCCCCAAAGTCTCTTTTTCCGTTCACCTTCTCCATTTGGCAAACTCGTATGTGAAGCATGTCCAAAGATGGAGGCGCTTTACGCTCAAAATGCCAACTGTGAAAGTCCTGTGGAAACACAACATGACCCGTTTGCATTAAAACAGTGCAAATGGGTGGATATGTGAAAGTAGGCGATGTGGCGCCATTTAGCATACTGGAATAGACTGGTCACAGAAAGGTTTTCATACAAGTAACCTATGGTTTCAGTATGTATCTTTACCCAGATTAAGTTTATCCTTGGTGGCCCAGCAGATGCTGTAGTGTTGAAGAAGCTGCTGCAGCAGCTCCCTTTCATCCAGGAACTCCAAACGCTCGATTCTGAAAGAAATAAAGCAAATTTATTGTTTCATCTCAGATTATGATCTAGCAAACCATTGTGAATCTAAAGGACCAGGGATTTCCACTCCAAAAAAAAAACATGTTAACTCCTTTCTGTATCCCTGCTATTTTACCACGGTGATGCTGCTAATCTGGGGACAAGGCCAACCAGTTTAGAAGCAAAAGAATATCAAATATATTAATCAAAAAATAACAAAAGGTCTATAAAAAAAGGAAAGTTTTAAGGAGGGATTTAAAAGTATCAAGAGATGTTGTGTGTCAGTATTTTTAATCAACTGGAAGTGATAGATGGAGGCCTGATTGATACCAGAGTACAATGAATTACAGTCGCCAGGGCAACAACAGACAAAAGCAACTGCTTTAAGGTGGTAAACAGACAAGCAGTAGTTTGGGTGATATTATTTGAAAGAATGCCAAGATTAGAAACAAAATAAATGACAGCACACTTTTCTGTTGAATCTAATGGGAAAGTGTGTCCAAACTTTTGACTGGTAGTGTATATGAAGGGAGACGATTACTGAAACAGTGATAACACTTCCTTCTTTCATAGACACAAAGGGATACTGTCCATGCATCACCTTTCCACGTCATCCTGAGGGAGCATACTGTAGACTGTCATCATATCGAGAGCATCTGAATGCTCCCAGCCAGTCCTCAGAAATCGTTCCTTCTGCACACACCACACAATAAACAATGTTGTGTATCGATACAGGAGGGTACAGGAAGACAAAGCAAGTTTCAGGTTTTGGTGACCAGATCACATGTTGAATAAGTCTCTTTCAAATTCTCCTTACGTTTTAAACCAGGTTATTAAAAGAAACTTGACATTGATACGCTTGTAAGGAATTGTCCTGTAAATACTGAATGACAAGGTGAGGTTACCTGAGAGTCCAGTGACTGGCAGGTCTCGACTCCTGCCAGGGTGCACTGGCGACGCTGAAGGTTCTCGATCATCACCTGACCAAATCGATCGCTCATGTTCACCTGGATGTACAGACAATGTTGACAGGAGGAAGCTTTCTGCTTCTACCTAATCATATAGTTTTCTTCACTTTCACCAACTTTCAGCCACTACCTAGAAATAAAGAACTGAAGGCTTTGCAGCTACATGCAAAGTATAGTTATGTGAAACTAAAAATCTCAAGCTGGGTGATCCGTTTCCTGCTTCATTAGGATGACTCTTCTGGGTTTGTATTTATTGAATTATTTTTTTACCTGTTCATAGTTTATAAACATGGCAGTGTGAAAGGTGTCTGCTGCCCAGCGAACAACGTTGGATGACTGCGACGGCGTCATGTAGACCAGCACACACTCTGATAAAAGCAATGTCGGTAATCTGGAGGTGAGAAGCGCACATGCAACAACGTTACAACAGAGCTCTCAGTGAGAACTCTTTAAATGCAAAACAATACTCAAAAAATACTGCAAAACAGGTAAAGTGATGCTTCGGTCCTCTAAGAAATGCATTACTATTCAGGAATTTTTGTGTTTTACTTCTGCAAAGTCATACACATAAGAGGTTAGAAGTTTTCTCAACAGTCTTGTGACAGAAGCAAATTTTTAAAGCTTCAAAAGAAAATTTGGGCAAATTCACACTTTAAACGTTATGTTGCTGCCTTCTTGAAGGTTCCTGAAGTCCACACAGAGTTTGGTGTTTTGTACTCAATACAGACATATGGGTGCGGCAAACTTTCAAATCAGGCTCCAGATGGCAGACTTTACAGCTGCACTGCAGTCACTCCACTGCTCTGTACAGTGCATCTTATCTACGGCTACTTATAGTGAGAAAGACAGATAAGCTGCAATTCTTGGACCTTTAAAAATATGCTGGGAAAACACCACCACAACCAACAGACAGCAGTACTAGCTACTTATTTCTCACTTCAGCTTTACTTCAACTTTCTTTAGAAGCTCAGCAAGTTTGTGCAGCTGAGATGCAAAACTGAAACACAGCCATTTATTTCACATACTCTGGGTTGAGCTGGAACTTCTTCAGTTTTTCATCCAGGGTGGAGATGTCTCTGAGGTCTGCTCCAATAATACAGTATCGATCTGAGTCAAGACTGTGGGCATCTGAAGAAAAACAAAGAGTTGCAGGAAAAAATGTTTATGTTCAAACCCAATGAATGTTAAGGAATCATTTTTGCTGAATACCTAGCACTAAGGAGTCTGTCGAATGTGCCTCAATGATGGGTTTGGAAAGGGGTGGCCTTGTCCTCGTGGAAAAAAACACAACACAATTAAAAGTCAACTACATATCACAGTTATGCTAGAGTTATTCATTTTACTTGCAAACCAAATCTATATGGCAAATCTTCTCTTATATGTTTAAAGTATGAATATATATATATATATATATATATATATATATGAATATATATATATATATATATATATATATATATATATATGAACAATAAAGTTAACAGTAATTCAGCTTTATGTATAGCTCCGTCACCACGACATTGCTTATGTATATAAAAAAAACATATTTGCTAGAAAACAGACATATTTTATAAATACCAGTACATGTAGTATAAATATTTGCATACATTTTATGATTTTAAAAAAAAAAAAAAAAAAAAAAAAAAATGCACCAACAATGTTGCTCTATTTCTTCAGCAAAACACTAAACTGAGAAGTTTCACAAAGTGGTCTTGCTCCCCCTGGAGGTCATTACCAAAGCCAGAAGGCAATAACCAAAAAATGCACCTGCATTGTATAGTTTCTTTCTTTCTTTCTTTTTTTTTTTAATTAAAAATGTAATATGATAATAGTCATATTAAAATTGTTATCAACAAACAAAAACAAAAAGAGAAAATGCAGAATAATAAATATCTTACTTAATATAGTGTATTTTTCTGGCCACAATAGTGGGAAAGTCAACCTCAAAGAACTTCCGTGGCATGAGGTTTTCATCCTATTACATACACACAAACACACATGTGCCTTGTTATTAATTATTTATCTTGTTGAGGATAGAATAAAATAATTAAGTCTGGTTAAAGCTGGAGTAGGCAATCTTGCTCAGAGACTTTTTTTTTTTTTTTTAAACTCTTGGTGAAGTGGTTAGAAACAAAGCCTTGAATCACGCAAGGAGCAAAACCTGACGGGGAGGAGCCAAGACAGGGTGCCACTTTCAAATCTTGGTAGCTCCCCACATTACCTACCCCAGCTTTATATTAAATGTGGCTAAACGTCACTAGATGGTTTTGTGAATCCCAGTTATCATTGCAAACCTTAAGTCTCCAAAACGTGGTGTCCAGTCCTGCACCCAGGTTGATTACTTGACAGTCACATTCTGTTTTCTTTATAAAAGCATCAAGGAGGAGGTTCATCCCTTGAACCCGGGCATAGTAACCTGTTAAATCAGATAGGCGAAGAGAAACAAAGCTAATTGTTAAAGGCTTCATTAATAACTGTGGTATGAAAGCATATCACACAAGACTTCACCAACATAAATTATGATGTAAAGCTGGTGAGGTGGTACATTCAAGCAGACTGTAGAAGCCAAATGCAAAATACCTAATTTAAAGTTTTTGTTTTTTTTAGTTTACATTTCAATTTCATTTAGTAATTATTCTTTTTCTTCCTTCCTTTTTCTTTCTTTCTTTCTTTCTTTCACGTCAAATGTCACAGATTTGGTTTAAACCTAACACAAGTAGGTAAAAACTGTTGGATAAACACAGGTTATTATTGTGAAAGTCAGATCTCAATTCACGCAACTGATCAAATTTCACTTAACTATAGAACCGCCAATCGGCAGGCAAGAGCTTTTATTCATTTTTCCTCTTCTTTTTGTAGTAGTCATTTCTATGCACATACATACTTAGCAGAGATCATACCTACTGCTAGACAGCTATTCAGCCGATTCTGTGGGCCTTATTAATATTTACAGTCACACACAAATATGCAATATACAGTAGCGCCACTCAGTGTACTAAAGCAGCTGAATATACCAACATAACTGGATTACTTGCCTCTGTTGATTTCAGGGGCTTTTCGCTCTCCCACAGATCTCACAACGTACTGGATATAGTGGTCTTTCCAGTAGCCTTTACTGGTTGCAAACCTAAAAGGCAGATTATAAATTGAACAAGGATATGTCTCATGAATAATAATATTTTTTAAACAAGGTATATTAACTTCCATATCAGCTCAAATTAATTCCTCAACTATAACATGGTCACCAGACAACTGATATGATGAATAAAGTCCTGGCAATAAAGATCTATATAGATCTCTGGTCCATTTTTGGCTCTGTAAGATCCATACACGTCTCACTCACAGCCTAATAATAAACTCAGGGCAGCATGCCAGCCACATACTGTGAATCTTTAGGGACTTGTATTTCTAAAGGACAGAGCAGGCATTTTGGCACGTGCATAGCAATATAAGGACATGGGTTATAAAATAGATATACATATTTAAAGATGAGTTTTCTTATAACGTGATTTCAGCTGTCTGTGGTTGTGTATCATAACACTTACTATATTAAGAAAGTAAAATAGATGCAGCTTAATGTGTAAAGAAAGCTTACAATTAATGCTCTTACTCATCTTTTTAAAGTGTATTTTAGTTGGTTCAAGTAGCTGGGTAACGTTTTTAAGCAGTTACTGTCTTACTATATTACCTTTTGCAGGTGGTTGCATCGTCACACGTCGCCCTGACCGCTTCATCTGCAGTATCCGTGTCCGTGAAAGGTTGCCGAGTTGCCATTAAGAAGTCTTACCTTAATGTTATCGAGAAAACATGAAAACTTCACCTGCTTCACTGTGGTTAGCTACCACAAGCTTACAAGCTAGCTTGTTTAATACACTGACAGGTGGATCTATTTAACAAAGCGAAATAATATGGGCAGTAAATGAGTCAGCATATTCAAGCTGCTAGATTTTTCTTTTTGTTAAACAAGAAGAATAATAACTTTAGCTGTGGGCAAAATAAAGAGAGCATAGTGACAGATTCATATTTATGGGACTAAAAATAAATCTACAGAGCACGATTGTATGGAAAAATGAGACCGGAAATAAAACCAAGTACTTCCGGTTCATGTTTTCTTATTAAAGGTGTCGCGATCGCGATTATTTTTGTTTGACGTGAAAATGCTGGAAGCATTTTTTATTTTATTTTATGTTTTTTATTGAAACAAGAAAAAAGACTGGCTTCGTACATAACTAATTCAAAGAAATTTTGATATAATAAAAAACTGAGCTTAATTGCCATCCCAAAAAAAAGGGGCTTAGGTTTGAAAATAATGCATAAATTGAATCAATAAACATTATAAGGCCAAAAACCTATGTAGAAGAAAATAAATAAAATACATAAAATAAAATGATCAAAGAACAACAAGGTCTAATAAAAATTCTAAGTGCATAAGCGATTATAAATGTACAAAGCATGTTTTGAATGAATGCATTTCACAGTTTTTTTTTTAAATACAATAACTCATTACTAAATGTAACAACAGTGGTTTCATATTTAAATATGCTGGAAGTATTAAATGGAAATAATTGCACAGTCTTAGCAGAGCCACAAATATGTAGTCTAAATTTAAAGCATAACGTGTTGATATCAATATGATATTAGAATGGATTATCTAGTTTAATAAATATTCTTTATTGGCATGTAGTGTTCATCTAAAGTACATCTGCTCAAAATAGTAACAATTAAAAACATGAATAAAACATGTAAGAGCATGAATGATTGAAAATTTGGCATGATTTGATTTGAATTTTTTCTTGTTTTTGCTAAACATTACAATATTCACAGTGCATTTGTAAATGGAAAAAAAAGAATATAGAAAAAGAAAGGATAAAAGAGAGAAAAACATAAAATTATTTAAGCAAATGATAACATTAACTTCAAGCTCTAGTAAAGCTCACACAGGAAAATAAAAATAATAAGACTTAAACTTTGATCCAGCTTTTGTAAAATCACAAAAAGACTTGATCCATTCAATATATTGTATAGAAACAATCATGGTGTGCGTGACTGTTCACTATAAGATTAGCAACTAGCTACATGACCTACAACACATACTTGCCCGAATCTGGGCTGAATGTAGAGTTTCAAGTTATCAAAGTTCTTGTGTTCTCAATCAGGTGAGTACATCTTCAGATCAATACTTTTGGTCTTTCGAAAGCATTATCCTCTTGTTTGCTGACAGAAGCTTTACTGAACCACTTTACTGGTGTCTTTTACTTGACCAGATTGGCATTGAGGGTGAATGGATGGCCTCACAGTAAAAGGGATGTGGGCTCTGTTCCGAGACTTAGAAAAGCTATTATGCACTTCCTGTAAAATGAATAAATTCTCTTTACTGTATGCATCACATTTCAAGGAATGGGCAAGGCAAGTTTATTTGTATAGCACATTTCATGTACAAAACAATTCAAAGTGCTTTACATAAAACCACCGAAAGCATCACAGGTGTTGAAAAAGCATAACCGCAAGTGACTTTTATTAATTTTCTTCAGATCTAACACATTTTGCATGGGGAAAATACACAATCAAGTCCCCAGAGCAAAGTAGGTGGGTTGCATCCAAGAAAAACTTGGAATTAATCTGCCTTGTTTGGTGAAGTTCATTGGTATGGATAAGTGAACATAGTGGCAATTTACAAAATCATTAAAATCAAGGATGCCTGTCGCATTTGAAAGAACAATACATAAATACAACAGCCTGGCACCTCCTCCTTATGCTAGTCACCAGCTTGGTCACACACTGCTGTGGATGGCCATTATTCCGTTCTTCAATCAGCATTGTTACAAGGCCATTCCATCATCTCAACTCCCAAATTCTGGAGGTAAATATGGGATTGCCAGTGGTTGCAAAATCTTATTTTTGACATTGTTTTGCATTTGCATTACTTCTAATGATGACAAGCTGAGTCTTTCCAGTAAGGGAGGTGCCACCATACATCTTCACACTGCCTCCACAAAAGCTGATGCTCCTGTCAGTGCAGTAGTAAGGGAAGTGTTTTCTGTTGTTTCTTCATGCTTTGACCCAATTCAATCCTAACTGACTGCTGTAGCAAGGGGGCATGCTCAGGGCAGGGGTATCTGATAGTCAGCACTTGCCACCTGTGTTACCAGAAGCTCAAAACAACAGACAAAAGCAGAATAAGCGATTCAGCATTAGGCAAAATGTAGTTTTAGATTTTTCAAGTTCATCCCCATTCTCAACTCTGCTGCTCATTTCTGAGAAATATGAGGAAAGACTATGAGGCCATTTATAAGATATGCTATGACCTTTACTTGTTCACGTAATTACATTTTTTTGTTTTTTTATTTTTGAATGCGAATGTACAACTTTTCAGTGTTTAAGTATTCATTGTACAACATGATTTACACTAACAAGGTGAATAACCCCAAATGAAAAACAAAATAAGTACTTCAACCATGAATTGATTACTAAATGTTCTGGTTCAAGAACAACTTTTATGTAAACAGTCTTCTTCTTTACACTATTCACATTTTGAAAAATTTCACTGAAACATCGACATTGTAAATTGTTAACTTATCTTTTAATAAATTGTTTGGGATGAAGGAATAACCATTGCATAATTCTAGGTAAATGACCTGCAGCTGTTAAAAATAATATCAGTGTGCCATTAACTTTTCACATTTCCTGTAAATGTCACCAGTGAGTAGTTGACTAAAATTCAGGATCTATACATTTGGGAGTCCATAAAGTACTAAATGCCCAAATGTCAGAAATAAACCGTGATGTAGGTATTAGTTGTAGTTGGTTAAATCAGAGCTTTTAGTGGGGAGTCTCCAAGGCCAGATTATCCAATGGGCATTATGGGCACAGGCCCAGGGGCCCACACCCACTTGGGGCCCACATGGGGCAAACACCAGCAGTTTGGACATGAAATAAAATTTACATAAAAGCCTGATAGTTACATCACGGTGTCTGTATTGCCATTGGTACCAACAACTGAGAGATGTTAGAAATATCGTTTTTACAGTGTATCATTCAAAATTTTCACAATGTTACGATGGGGAAGGGGGTCCCCTGGAACACTGTGGGCCCGGGTTCCTGTGCACTTTTAATCCGGTCCTGGGAGTCTCTTAGCCATCTAAACTGGCTGATAAATTAACTAGTGGTTCTTCCAGAAGTTTCTTTTATAAATTACCAATGGAGTTTGTAATAAAAAAAAAAAGAAAAGAAAAGAAAAGAAACTTTCTTAAGTTTTATCCAATATTTCCTTCAGTAAGTGTGTTTCTCCTGCTAGTGTCCAGTGGGAGGTGTTGCTGCCTGCCTGGCAGATGCTGTGAAGCTCCAGCGTTACTTCCTGCGGTTGTGTGTACGTGTATATGTGTGTGTGTTGGCAGTGGCAGAGGTGAGCTGCTGCTGCTGCTATAGCGGTGCACTCGGTTCCCTGCTTTGGGAAGAAACGGCCGACGGATTATCCAGCTCGGCAACGTTAGCCCGTCGGCTAACGGTCAAGACAGCGACCGAAGAGAGCCATGGAAAGCCGCAGAAGCCAGTGAAAGTTAGTCACGGTGAACCTCGGGGACTTTAATGTACGTAATGCTCCCCTAAAAGCGGGTCCACTTATCATGCCGTCGTCCCAAGTGGAAACTTTTTTGTAGAATTTCTACGTAGATAAAGGCTAGCTCATGAGCTAGCAAAGGCTACAAACTATTTTAATTGGCTTTCGACTCAATGGCTGTCGCTTGTTTTCTCCTGTCATAGCGACGGCTTGGGGAAACTGGGAGAGGCCCCGTGAACTTCATGACAAACCAAAGCCTGGTGTTGAAGAGTAACTTCGGAAGACTTGACTGGCAAGGGAGCGAAAATGAAGAAGCAGTTCAATCGGATGAAGCAACTCGCCAATCAAACAGTTGGCAGGCAAGTGCTGAAATCTGACACGTCTTATTCATTTAATTTCTAACATGGATAGAGTTAACTTTAACCAACCTTTTTACTTTATTTAAATTAAATGTCTTTGGATATATGGACAGAGAGATACTGAAGGGTGGATGAAAGGGAAGGAAATCATATAAGTTTAAAAAATCTAATCAGTGTTAGTAGCTGGGTTGACAAGTAGGGCAGTCTTTCCTTCCCTTTTAATGACTTCAGGCTATCAGGCATATATTTTTGAATGAAATTAGGGACTTCAGATGCGAATCTCATGGCTTTTTAGTGCTTAAGTGTGAAATATCCAAACTTGACCCTGATACCTGACACATAATTTGAAGTTTTGTAGTGATAACTTTCCCTAGCTCTCCTGAGTTTAGACATATGCAGTGAGACATGCATACTATATAAAGAAAGCCACAGGATTTATTTATACATTACCAGAATATTAAAAGCAAAAAATGCTGCTTCAGAGACTTCCAAAATAAATGAACTTGAGTGATCTGCTGTCTAAAATTCAAGAATCATCCTTCTCTAATGAATATTATGAAGCATGCTTCAGTGTCTGACTGACAGTGAAAGTGTGTCAGTGCCAACAGAGAGAGCATACTTGGCTTTATGTAGCACTGTCAGCTTGTGTCGTTGTGATTTTCATATCATGACACTGCACTCTTCTGTAATTGGGTGTCTAAGTAATGGGTTCAGCCTGGCATTGTGGGAACATCAAGGAGAGACACGTCATCTTTTTTTTTTTTTATCATGTGTTGAGCAGTGACTGATAATTTTATAGTTGTGCAAATGTAAAGTTCAGCAGGATTTGGATTTTCAAGCAGACATTGGGTGCATCTTGCACTCTCTGAAATAGTTATGGGAATATTTTTACATGAAGTAATCAATTTAATGTTTTTTTTAATTCATAATTGAACTATTCTGCATAAAAAATTCAGAAGAATATGAAAAACCATCTGCATATTTGACTTTTAATGCATCTGGTTTTGGATTATAAATGAAAGCAGGTTCATTTAACAATATATATTTATTCAAATAGAAATGGCCCCTTTTTATATTTCATTTTGTAGACTTAGCTAAGCACAGGTAGGGGTATGGTTTTCATACACTCTTTGTTCATCAGCAAAAAATATTGCAATAAAATGAATTGATCTTGGTTAAGAAGTGGTGCATGGACTGAAGAAGAGCCCATTAAAATTGGGTGTGTTTCTTCATTACTGAAACTGTGCAAACAAGAATTTGTTCTGCTGTTGTACACTGATTTGACGACCATTTTATTTTATTTAAGTAGATGTACTGTTTCACGACCCTTTTTAGACGAGTTGACACAATAACTTGAGGTCTTAATGAGTTGTCTGTCTTTAACTTGCATTAGTTGAAATACCACAGTGATAAAAGTTCAAGAACATTGTTCTCAGTCCTCTCCTTTCATAGCAGACTTCACCTACCTCTTCTTTAGAGTGCATTTGGCATCTCTCCTATCTGCAAACACATTTTGAGTGTGGATGCTTGGGAGCTCACACTACAAATGCTGCAAACTAAGCTCTCTCTACCATACACCAAACTGCTTTACTCACTTTTCCCTCAGCTGAAGTTTGATCACAAACAATTAGTACTGCCTGGGCTCATCAGGAATGGTGGAATAGGAACATTTGTTGCCATGTCCCAAATATAATAGTTGCACAAACCTGGCCTTAAAAGTTGTGAGATGTCAATGGGGTTTTTCTTTTGGTTGTCCTTTTTACATGTTGGGTATCATATCCAGTGAACCAGTAATCTCACATGTAAAGATCTGGGTTTTAATCCTTCTAAATATTAGATTTTGTACTTGGCTAGAGTGGGAACTGTTGACTTTACACCCTTGTGTTGTTGTGACATGAGTGGAAACTTCATTAGTAGTCTTACCAGAGCTGTAGTGCAGTAAAAACTAAGGAATCCATTGCTATTTCTCTTCTACCATATGAGCTTCACTATCGGCCATATTTGTGTGATGCTTAAGTGTTAAGATGTTGTTATGAAGTGGGGTTTATATGGACAAAATTAACTTTTTTTTTTTTTTTTTTAATTGAGGGAGCAACTGTTGCACTACTGATGGTGTATTTACTTGTAAATATGATTTTCTATTTTGAGAAGGGAAACAAAGCAAAGAAAAAGGTAACTACAAGGGACACAAAACACAGGAGAGTTCTGGTAAAGCACTGCCAGATAATTTTTTAAGGGGAACAAGATAACTACTGATGATATTTTGCAGTTGATTGTAAAGCCGAATGTAAGAGCAGAATTCTGAATTCTCACTTCTGAGGTACAGTGAATGCCACATGACATATGGTTGTGAGTGAAGATAAATATGGGGGAGGCTGCATGATTTGTCTCAGAGCTGGGTCATGGATCCAGTGGTACCTTTCAAATCTGAATGGCTCACTAAGGGTGCATTCACATCAGGATAGTCCGCTAAACTCGGTTCGAATGGGGACTCAGCTCAGTTGTAGGGGGGTGTATCCATTTAGACCGAGATTGCGTTCATGCTGCACTTTGGTCAAATGCACCAAACCTTGACAATAATATGTCCCCATTTCCACCAAAGGTGGTACGGCGGTATAGGACAAGACCCATGTGAAGTGGAAAACTCTGTTGCGAGTTAAACATGGAGCAGGAAACTATCGCTGTTTTGAGTTTTTTATTTTCTCATGCAAGTGTACTGCAGAAATACCCTGCAACAATGGATGCAGTATGAACAACAGATGAAGTAGAGGACTCTTAGCGCAATCGCTGTGTATTTATCCACAATGCAATGCTACGCCAAATGCAGGAAGTGACTTTTTTTGTTGTTGTCCGCTTCCTGCATTTGGTTCGCTTGAAATGGTCTGAGACTTGCATTTGTGGGTGGACCGAGTCCACTTCTTTGGTCCGAATCAGAATTCGTTTGGCGCATTCACATTTCCCCAAACAAAGCGAACTTTCTGAACAAACAGACTCGGATTTGAATAAAAAATGCTGATATGAATGTGCCCTAAATTACTTTCAGACCTAGTATCCCCAAACAAAGTAACATGGAATAAATGTCTTTATGAATTGATTCGATCCCTCTGAGTTAGTTGTGTTGTTGGTCATACCACAGATTAAATGTTAACTGATAAGTCATTTGGCAATTCACACATGAGCAGACAGAGCTATGATGTGCTATTAAACATCATAATTGTCATGCTGCACATCCATACAGAGTTAATCTGATGATAACAATACTACTATCAGCAAGGTCTACAGCAAGAATCTGCACCAGAAATGCTCCTATAGCCAAACATAATGAGAAGCAGGACAGCTGGAATACTCATAGTTTCCTCATTGCACCATACCACACCAGCCGTAAATTAGAACTGGAGCGTAATGGAGAAAACAGATGAGTGCATGCAGTAGTTACATGTCCTTTTCTTAAATTATATTTAAGTGGGGTTAAACCCTCATGCTAATTTAGATGAGTGGTCTGTTAGTGGTTGTAGAGAGGGGTATGCAAATAACCATACCCTGCTTTACCAATTACGTTGATGGTGGCTTGTGTCTTTGCGCCTGCAAAAGCTTTGGAGCGCCAAAGGCCCTTTGCGCTGCCCCCTGGGTTCCTGTAATTGTGCAAAGGCAGAACACTGTGTCCAGCAAGCAGCGACTCTGAGGAAATCTCTCCTCCTTCTACAAACAGGAAGCTGCCTCCCAGAAAAATGCTTTCTAGAGAACAGGAGCGATGGAGAGCTGGGAAAAAAGTTGGTAGAGGAAGAGTAAAATTGAGGTGCTTGGAAAAAGGCCATGTGATTCATGCCAGGGATAATGGTGAGGGTTTTTATCTCTCTGAGGAAAGCTACTGCAGTTTGCTATCTCTGAACTGTGTGATCCTGAATTTATCTGTTTGTGACAAGTTAACATCATCAGATAGTAACACCTTTACAATGGTTGTATAGCTTTTGATCTCTATGTGCATAAAAACAACCACCTATAATTGTCAGGAAATCTATCAAGATACTTTTACAGTAGCTCAGGCACAATAAGATTATTGGCTCATGTTAAATGTATTAATCCCAGCTTTTTTCACCTCCCCCTTCACTGGTAATATGTCTCCAGCAATGCAAATCACTGTAGTTTATAATCCTTTTTGATGCCACACACTGTTACAGACGGGAGTGTTATGCAATTTCATGCCGATCCATTGTTTTTAAAATTGCTTGACAGACTTGAGAGGGCCTCAAGCTGAAAATATCTTTCCCCACAGGGATCAACAAAATGTCATGAGTTGAATTGACACGATTAGGTGACACTGGGTGTTCCCCTGTGTGTCACTTGGTCAGTACTGGAAGAACAATGAGGTGTGTCTGGTAAATTTGGATGCAAGCTTTAATTCCAGATTATTCACAGGGACAGAAAATAGAAGTTCAATAACAGGATGAACATTCTTGAATTATGATAATTACCCATCTCTTTTACAGGAAACCACTCACTCTTAGGCATCTGGACTTATCTGATATTGTTGGTTGACTTATCTGATGGGGACAGTTCCTAAGACAATAAACATGGACCTCTTATAGCTTGTATTTGGAGAAAACAAGCATTTTCACTATTATCTGACATCTTAGAGAGAAACATATTCTTACAAATAATCTAATCATTTCCACTCATGTTTTATTACCTAAAGCTTTGTTATGAAGGTGTTTGGATATAAATATCTGTCTTGCTTGATCAGGAACTTTTATCTTGCTCTGTACAGTTGATAAAATCTCTTTGTTTTCATCCCAGTGTTATTCTAGTTCCCAGTCCTGTTTGCTTAGCAGCCTGAATGATCAGCCGTATTAAATAGATGGTATGAGCTGAGTCATTCCATTATACCTCCATCTCCTTTCATCTGGGTCCAGTATCCATTACTTTAAACCTTAAGCTGCCAACTGTTGCAACAGTAAGAGGCATACCCTTCTTCCTCTTCAGGTTCGCTGATTGTGTTGAGTAGCTGGTAACAGCCGCCCTATTGTCCTCATGGCTTCAATATCCACTTACTCCCTTTTCTGCTTTCATAGTAGATCACTATGGTTACCATTCTGAACCAGCGGCCTCGGCTGAGCAGCAAGGATCTGTTGTTGTTAAAAAGTCACATGCCGTGCGCACTGACACACTTTCTCCAAAGGCTGCTGCTTCAGTGATTCGGTCTAGGTCAGCTGATGCAAGCAAAACAATTGTTGTCTTGTTTGTTGTTTGTCCTCTGACGAGGCGGTGTGACACATGGCTTTTGAAGGTTGGGTGCACAAGTGTTGCTTCATGTCTGAAGGTCCGTGTTTGGATCAAGTCAGCTACAGCTAAGTTAGGGCAATATTTGCACATGCCATAAAAACATACCTCACCAGCTGTCCTTGTTCACGTTGACATCGCCAACGTTCAACTGGCCACACCGCCAGTTGAGCTCTTGCTGATTCAGCCTGGTTTGTTTCAGGCATGAACTAAAGTGGACCAGATGCAAACATGCATATTTAAACACAAGTTTAAATCGCCTCTCGTGTTCTTCACACAGCAACAAGCTTGTCAGGTTGTTTGTGGGCATTTAAACACAGTGAATGACCAAATTGCAGTGTGTGAAAGAATGTGTTCATGAAAGAATAAGTTTACTTGGTGAATGCACAGTTTTTTTTTAACAATAAGGACCACGCCAAGAGCTCTCCAGCTTGTTGTCTGCACCAGAACATGGATTTTTGTTTGTGGCTTCCACACACACACATTCTTGTAAAGGCTGTCTGTGTGATAGCTGTGCGGTATCTGGAAGTCTTGTCTGTGTGGATTATTAGATCTGACCTCATGAGCTTCCCCATAGCTCTTTCAGAGAATTTCATTGCAATCGTCTTAAGCTTTAAACTTTTTTGTTTATTCATTTATTTATTGACGAGTTTAAACCTCCAACACCCCAAAATCAAACTACTTGTACGTCTTTCCCTCAGACTCTAAACCTACAAACCACTCTATCAGGCCTTCTCTTTTTCTCCCTGCCTGTGTGTTGTAATTGAAAGCAGCTGTGAGGAGGTTACTACAGTTCATAGAGAGCAGTTTCTGGAGGAGTGCCCAGGCTTCGTTTAGAGTTCCAGTGCCCAAAAGGCAGGGAAGGGACTGTGTTCAAGTCTCCTCAGCTTGCACTTGGAAAAGTTTGCACATTACTTGGGCACCACAATACCTGCAAAGTTTGACTGTATTTATATGAGAGTGAGGCTCTTTGTGCAAAAGGGGTAATAGAAGCTCGGGAACTGGAGGCCTGTTATTCACTTAATTTTCTAGGTAGTATGTGGAGTTAACATACTCTTTAAACAGTTTTATATGAATTGTCTGAACAGGCTGATAAAGCATTGTGGTATTTTTAGTAGGAATTAACAATAGAACAATTTGTTAAGCATCGTTTTGCTGGAATACAATAATCTTGGTCTAGATAGTTGGCAAAACTACAAATCCTGGCCAAAAAAAAGGAATTGCTATACTTGGAGGAAACTCATTCGTTGTTTATTTTATGAAAATGCAAACAAATAAATATGGCACGGCAGGTTTTTCAATTGGATTTTAAAACATAGCAAAAAGCAGCGAAGTAACTGAGAAATAAATGGACTAAATTGAATCAATTTGCAGGACTTGAGTTGCCAATTTCCACCTTAAATTTCCATTAACATTAAGATTTGAACTGTATTCTGGCCATGTCACTGAGTTTGAATGTGTTTTTCTAAACAGAAGTCTTGTCACTCTGTAGTGTCTTAAATAACAGAAGTTTCAGAGATTAAAATTTTGTGATTATGACTCATTTGAAGTTACACTAACATTTATGTAAATTTAGATACATTTTTCAGCCCAAAGCGTAAAATGACTGCATTTTACTTTATGGCAGCATGTCGCATGCCAGCAACTGAATTTTAACACAGTGATTTCTCTGAATACACACCGTGGTTGATCCAAGAAAGAAACACAACCATCGGCTTGAGAGAGGAGATGGGATGTAAGATGCTTGCACCAAACCACCAGCCTCATTCACTTTCTCCCAAATGTACTCCATTTCAGCCTGCTTCTCACAGTTTGGTCACAAACATTGAACCCTGTGTTTAGCTAGGTTTTTTTTGTTTGTTTGTTTAATTAATACATTTTTGTGTTCTTTTCTATTTTTTCCCCTTTAAATTTTCTATCCTGACTTCATGATTTCAGGAAAACATGCAATATACAATACTAATTTTTGATAAATTATGAAATTAGTGTTTTAAATTCCAGTTATTGCAAACGATTTCTGTCAGATGAAGCAGCGTTTACATTAATACACCAAATTTTTTAACTAAAATGAAAAACAGAAAAACTTTGAGATCACCAGACACGATGCCCTCATCACTAACTGTAGACCATAACCGTGTTGGTCCAGATATCCATGCCACCATTCGTGTCGGCAGATTCAAGGTAATTAGGACTTGTAGTAATTCACAAAACGACTGCTGGATTTGTCTGTAGCTCCTTGTGCTCATACTGTAGATGACAGCGTAGAGTACCTGGGTTTGTAATGAGTCATCTATTTGTAATCCTCAAAATTTGAAACAGCCAATGTACTGTTCTGTTTAGTCATGAGTGCTTCTGTATAAACTTTTTCCACTCCCTTTTCGTTACTTTCCTCCACCGCATTGCAAACTTAATGTGTTTAATTGCTGCATCCATTAGCATCCATCCACAGGGAGCATTCGGGACAGTAAGAGCCCATTTGATTTACCATTAATGCACACGGAGCACGAATGTGCATTAGGAACGCAGCAGCATTTGAAAAGTCATATTACTTCTTTAAAGTATGCGAAAAGGGACTATTATTTATTACAGTTAGTTTTTGTTACATGCTTATTATCCCACAGGTTAATATCGCGATAAAGGTGACTGAGATATTATGTGCAGCCCTGCTGGACCCTCTGATGTCTTCCTTGGTCAGCCTTTATGTCTCCCTTTTGCAACCTTCACATTTTGTCTGCTTTTGCTCCAGAGCTGACTGGAAACAACTGACATCTTTTGCCAAACTCAAAGTTAAATTACCGTCTGAAAGGTGTTTTTATAAATTATAAATGCTGCCAATGGAAATGCCTGAAAGGATTATAATTTATAATCAACATGTGTTGGACCATGTTGTCTATCAAGCAGAACAGCTCAAAATGCTCTACAAGCTCTTGTCTTTACAGCAAATACATCAGGTAATTTAGACTTGAGCAGGAATTTGTTTTAGACAAGTGAATCTATCATTTTACCTCACATTTTATTTTCTTATACTTTCCCTTCCAGTTCCTCTTAGTTTCTTTTTAAATAAATAAATAACTAAGTGGAAATCCTCCATGTGTTGTGATTCCATGTTGTTGTTTGTTCCCCCTAGAAATTACATATATGTGTAACTAACGTGCACCTCCACGTGCGCCTGGCTCCAGTGAGAACCCCTCAGCATGTGCAAAGGTGTTGATAAGTAGTCTGAGCTCAGCCTGTGGTTCCCAGCCTACTTCTTTTAAGTGAATCTAATCTGTCTGACCTCTTCAAGTCCAACTATTAATTTACTATAAATAGGCTCAGATGTAGCTGGTCTGTTGGGCTTTTCTGCACGACACCACCTGTGTTATTCTTTGCCTTTCTCACTAAACTAAATATTGTTATTGGCTTCTAATGCTTGTAATATTTTTAATTAAAGAGTGATATATAAGGACTTAATTCAGATTCAGCTTTGAATTATTGCTTACAAGCCTTTTATATGACTGTTTGAGTCATAGCAACGAACCTATCAACCTACCCAGTATTGAACTTTTCCCACAGATGCACAGTTTAAAGTGGCAAGCTTGGCATGAAAACCAGTCTTTCAGGAATACTTTAGTTTAAATGACAGTTATTTTATCAGCTGTTGTCATCGGTGCTAATCTGTACACCTTGTCATTTTTCTTACCCACAGAGCGGAGAAAACGGAAGTCCTCAGCGATGACCTCCTGCAGGTAAATCATTGATTAGACTCTCTGGGGCTCTGACCAGCTGTTATCATGGCAGCAGCTGTAAATACTGGTAAACAGTTACCAGTTTTTCTTACTCCCCTCTGAATGGACATGTATTTAATGACAAGAAAAGGTTTACTATGACAACCTGTTAAAGTGCATCTTGTAATGAATCCAGTAATTCCTTTAGTGGGCACTGAAAAAATACATATGTGAGGAAAAAAACTATATTTTATAACATTATAGATATTTAAATGAAAGCAAGCTTGGGTAAACAACTTCTACCCATGTAATGTTGTCAGTGAGAAAATGACAGAATAGCAGACACAGACCCCTCTGACCTGTTAAGATTTTATGGTTTGATGTGATCGAGTATTTATACTTTTTTGTTCATATTTTAGTAAGATGTGCCTCTTCATTGAAAGGCTTAGTGCACTTTCAAGCTGGAACAGAAAACTGGAGTTCCTTTTTATGCACGACTGGAATTTTTTTCTTTTACAGAAAAATCTGGTTGCACTTTTGTATTGACTTGTTAACAAGTGAGAATATAACAAATCGGTATTGGATGCTGAACAAGAGGTCTTATTGACCTCAATTACAATTGAGCGTGCTACAATTCAATACGATATGAAGTGATTATTAGGATTTTTCATGCATCTTTTTCCACAGTGAAGGATTTTTTCCCTTCACAAATTTATCTCCATTATCTTTTATATATTTTTATCTAACCATAAATAAATCTATCGCATTTAGAACTAATTTTTTATATTGCCTTTACATTTTACCATGGATTCTACAGGAAAAATGTGGAATAGTTAGAAACAACAACCAGTGGCCTTTTTCTTCTCTTCTAACCTGGGCTGGGAATGGAGACGCTGTCACATGTTTGTAGTATTACTATAATTTTTTATTTTGGCTTTAAACTACTTAAATATGAAATAACTCTTGTCCAGGCCTTGTCTGTTCTCATGTCTGTAAAAGCCAAAATGTTTCCAAATGCTAGTCTTCACGGAACGGATGTCCGTTCAAATATTTTCATATGTCATTACTGTCATACTTCCTTGCGTCTTTTATGGTGCCATAGTTGTTAAGTCAGTTCATCCACTGTTGGACAGTGTTGAGTTCAAAGTTCATTTCAGTGTTTTGACAGCGGTTGGTAAGGGTATTTTACTGTTATAAAGATGCTTAAACCCGAGAAAAACACTGTGATTTCTGGTGGTATTGCCCTGTTTTCTGCATCAAGTGATAGCTAAGCTACTTGAAAATTATTATCACATACGTAACCGATGCAGGAGATGGACCACACTGTCCGTCCATCTGTGTATCCGTCTTGTGCATCAAGCACAAAGGAGCCTTAAGGCAAGCTGCTGCCTTCTCTGTTGTTTACTATTTGCTGTCTCAGCACTTTGGAGGGACAGACTTCCAGTGCATTCCCCTAAATGCCTTGTTGTATATTAAATAAGTGAAAACTGAGTAGGAGAGAAACAGGAAGATGAATCCAAATACAGCATTATTATTACATCATAATTCTGTCAATTACCTATTTTTAGTAAGGTTTAGTGACATCCATTCAATTATTTGCGACACTGTATGTGACAATGACATCATCATTTAAATATTTATTAATTTCCTTTAGTTTCGCCTTGTTTTCTCCCATTGATACTTTTTGAATTTTGTACATTGCATCTTAACATAACCCCATAGCTGAATATTTACTTCAACTTTATTGTTCTGCCAAATGTGAAAATCCTAATTATCTTTAGATATGGAAATATTGTGTTGGCCTCAAACTCTTGTGTATGTTCTGTCACCTCATCAGTCATTCACATTGTAGTTCCTCTCCTGATCAAGAAAATGCAAAACCTTCACAGCTGCTGATGTGTTTTATGTGTCAGGAGTTGACAATATGGCTCCTACAGAACTTTGCTTTGCTTTTATTGTATCAGATACATCAGACTGCAGTTCTTTATTAAAGAAAGGACAAAGAACAGAACTAAATAGGTAAATGACCCTTTTCTTGACTGTTATTGATGTAAGTTTATTTTACCAACTGGTTGTATTGGTTAATAATTGAAGTTAGCGTGTAATAGATGGTTAAAAACAGATGTTACATCTGTTTCTGATTACTTTCTAAAACATTCCTCTTTTCTCAGATAAACTTGCAGATGACTCTAACAAACCTCCTGATTGATTACATTCTTTAGTTTTGCTAAATAAATACAAAATAAACTCAGTTACTCTGTTTAAACAAGAACTTTTTAAAAACATGATCAGCATGCTTCAAGTTCCACATGGCTGCTTAGCTGGTCATTTTCTATAAGTCTTATTATGAACATGGGAAGGAAAAACAGCTGATGTAACAAAAACTACTCTTTTATCTCTCCAAAAGTGAAGTGTATTGGGAGTGTTGGGAACAAATGGTTCTGAAGGGTTCTTTATAATTCCTCTGAGGTGTTTTGTCCTGAACAAGTTCCTGCTTTTCAGAGGTCAGTGTAACAGTGGATGTATCTGTATCGTTGAGTGTGTGTGATAGCTGCCAGTGGAGGGATTTCCCAGTGAAAACTCTCCTTAGGTTGTCTCAGGCAAACAGCAGGAGGTGTTGGGACCAAAATGTTGGCTCATCAGCAAAGACATTCCAGCTATGAAGATAGTCTTTGTGCGAATGGGATACTAAATGTTCAAACAGACTAAGCTGCTTTTGCACTGGGAACAGAAACGGTATCCAACACACTGAATTTATTCCTTTCTCCACCTTCTATTGTCACTGATGTTTAAGCAAACAACTCAAACAGACTTTAAAATGCATTCCTTTCTCAGAAGAAGGGTGTGAAAACAAAGTCTGCCTCATATGGGGCAAACACACATTTGAGTGACAGCTGAGACATTCTTACATTTAGCTTGATTTGCCGTGAGGCATGTGGACAAGTGAATGACGGTGACTAACCGCTCAGGGTGCTTTTCCCTGAAAAGGGGATGTTTTCTTTTTCTTGTCTCACAATTGAACTTGACGGTTCCTCGAAGAGCGAATTGTTTTTCCTCTGTCTGGAAATCAGCTGTCATCTCTTTGGGCTGTTCTCACTTCACAGTAACATGTCTGATAAAGAACAAAGGTGCTGGTTGTAGCAAGCTAGAAATCACTTGACCCCTTAATTCTTAGACCACTTCAGTGCTTCTCATCTACTCCTCACTTTCTCATTGTACTACTTTAGTTAGTGATACTTAAGAGCTAATTTCACGGAATAAATGTACCTTCAGTTGGAAATGTACATATTTTCACCATGCCTCTCACTTCTTGATAATTGCTTCCCATTTATTTACTGTAGTGAGAAGTTTCCTATTCCTCCCCAGCTCCCCAGTGTTGCTGCAGTGTCACTTCTTTTAACAACAGATTCTGTTTTTTGGCAGTTGCACAATATTTCTCTGCCATACTTTCTTTGAATATTAATAAAGTAAATGCTTTATTTGCTCTTGTTGACAGATTGTTAGTTTCTGTCAAGTAATAGTTCAAGGTGATACCTTGAGAGCAACACCCTTATTGAAAATGTTGTCGTTTAATTCACTGCGTCTGATAAGCAGAAAATTGATTAAATGATGCAGAATCTCAACTTGTAGATGACAAGCTTCAGAAAACGTTTTTAACTCTTTGGCATCATATTTGTTGTATACTGTTGACGCTTAATGTCTTAAGACATGTTTTCTACACAGTTTCACAAAATTAATTTATTTTGCAGAGAAAGGAAAGGGAATTGATATGATTTTTTTCTTTTGGTCAAAGCTTTAAAGGAGAATTTTTTTATAACTTAAAAACAAAAAAAACAACTTAAAAAAAACAAAACAAGAATTCCACATAAATAGTTAAAATATTGGAAAATGGAGGAAATGGCCATATATTAAAAAGCTCATTCTGAATTAAAAGCTCGAGTAAAGATGACTTTTTAATGAGTTTTCAGTTTAACTAAAAACTATAAGATTTTAAAATCTTAAAACAGACTGGAAACCATTGTAGTGAAACTAAAATTTGTGGAAGTTGCACTGATTGTGAATTAATTTTAGCTGCTGTTGTACCAACAAACCAGACAACAAAATGACCTACAGCAGGCCACTATTGTGCATGTTTCTGCTCAAACTGCCAGAGACATGCTCCATGAGGGTGTTATGAGGCCCAATGTCCACGTGGGGCCTGTGCTCACAGCTCAACAGTGTTCAGCCTGATTGACATTTCCCAGAGAACAGCCGGGTTGGCAGGTTTGCCATTGGCGCTCCATGCTCTTCACAGATGAGTGCAGGGTCACATTGAGAACTTGTGACAGACATGAGTCTAGAGACGCCATGAAAAACATTTGCTGCCTTAAACATCCTCCAGCATGACCGGTTTGGCAGTGGGTCAGTGGTAGTGTAGGGAGGCATATCTTTTGATGTGCTGGCCACAAGTACCCTGACTTCCACTAGGTACCAAGAGGAGACCTTCAGAGCTGTTGTCAGACCATATGCTGCTACTGTGGGAGCTGAGTTCCTTCTGTTGCTTGACAATGCTTGTCGTCATGTAGCTGGAGTCCAGCAGCAGTTCTGCCTGGCAAACATTGATGTTATGCTATGACCTGCCTGATTCCCAGACCTGAATCCAATCCAGTTATTCTGGGACATCGTGTCTCATTTAATGGACCACTGCAGCAATGCATCACTGACTGTCTGGGGGGTGACTGATGCAGGTCTGGGAGGAGGTTCCTCAGGAGGACATCCTTTATCCCATCAGGAGCATGCCCAGACATTGTTGGGAGTTAATACAGACACGTGGAGGTCACACATGTCTGCACCTAAATTTAATTTCCACAGAAGTTGGGTCAGCCTGAGATCTGATCATTGCACTTTTATTGTGAGAATGATTCTGAATCTAGACCTACTTGAGTTAATTATTTTGATTTCAGTTAATCATCCTTATAATATTTTGCTCTCAACACATTGGATGAATTATAAATTCCAGCTGAAATATTTATTTAAGATTCAGGATGTGTAGTAAAGTGTTCTCTGTTATTGTTTTGAGCAGTGTATTTTATTTCAGTAGAACATATCAGATATTGAAACTCAGTCATTTTCAGTATTTCACTGAAAATAGTAGCTAATTCTGATTATGATGGCAGATGACAAAAAAGTTGGGACAAGGTGATATTTATCATTGTGTCTGTAAATGTCTGAAGGGAATAGAACAGTTGTTGAAGATCTGATACAGGATTCTAGCTGATACAGTCCTGTGCGTTTGCTCACTTTTTAGTAAGATGCCTACTGGTGTCTGTTGGACTCGACTGCTAGCAGGCCAGTTCTGCAACTATACACTTCTCTCATAAAGCCATGGTGTTGTGATTGATGCAGTATGCAGTTTAGTATTGTCTTGAAATGCAAGGCTTTCCCTGACAGAGACGACGTCTGGATGGGAGCTAATGTTGCTTTAAAACACCTATCTGCTTTTCAGCACTGATGGAGTCTTCAGAGATGTGTAAGGTGTATTACCACTAATGCAACCCCGTCCATCAGAAATGCAGACTTTTGAACTCCTGATAAGCTCAACGGTCCCTCTTCTCTTTACTCCACAGGACACAACATGCAGGGTTTTCAGAAAGTATTTCAAATTTAGATTAATCTGACCAGAGAACCGTTTCCCACTTTACCTCAGACCATTTTAAAGGAGATTCAGTCCAAAGAAGACTTCGGCCCTTTGTAGTCACATTTGTCTTCCTCTTTTCAGGAAGTTTTGCTGAGCCCGTGCAGCGATTTCCAATAAGAGTCATGCCTGTTTTTAATGTTCTGTTGCCTGAGAACATCACGACCATTCAGTTTTGAGCTTCGGCTTTGTCCCTGCGCACAGAGATACCTCTTGATTCTTAAAAAAATGTAGTGAGAATATTTTAGACTGTAGATGTTGGGATCTTCTAAGTATTTCTCCACAATTTTTAGATGCAGATTGTTAAACTTCTGTTTATCTTTACTTCTGAGCGGCACTGTGGCTTTTAAACCCGCCTTCTACATCCAGCCATGTTACTGATCTTTTCCAAATTTACCTAACTGATAAAATCTCTTAGTTTAAACATTTTCTTTGTTGTTTATGTTTTGTTGGGGAAGAATCTGGGTTTATGTTATTTGCAAATCCTCGTATTTTGTTTTTAGTGACATTTTACACAGCTTCCCACCTTTTTTTTTTTTAAGTTGTTGTTCAGTGTTCATCAGAAAGGGGCCTGCTGTTGGAATACTCTCCTCATACGTACATCCAGAACATGAGCAAAGGATATTTGTTTACCCTCAGTTATTCACTGAAATGAATGCGTCATGTAGTGTTATTTTTGTTCTTTCAGGGCAAGTCCAGACATGTTTCACTTAGGAACCAATAAACAAACCACCCAGCAGCCACCCCGTGTCTTTTTCCTCCCTGTCCGTCCAACTTATTATTGGGATTCCCTGGCTAGTGACGTGTCATGAGATTGACCAAGTGTTGACCTCATCACATAGCAGGAGGAAAAACACACCCCTGCTGCTGTTGGAAAAGGTTTTCATTCTTCTCTGCATGTTATGAGTGTATGATGTTGTGTCTGACTGTTTTCCTTGTTACAATTAAAGGAGGCTAACAACTTCCATGTTATCCTGACACATCTCATGTCAGGATCTGTATAAATCTGTATAAAACTTGTTAGAGTTAAGAGAGTAGAGTCCACTAAATGTTGTAGTGCCATGAACTCAGTGGCCTAAATGTGTTGGCTGTCGATCACCTGTGGTTGTCATGTGTGTGTATGTGTGTGTGTGCACACTTTAGCATGCATTTGGCAAGTTTGTATATAACCCAGCTGTTTTGGGAATGCCAGGGGCCGTTATGGGTCTGGAATGACGTAAGAGCGCAAGAACAGAGTGAGGGAAAGGAGAAAGGAGGGGGCGGGATATGGAGGCGGATATCTGCTGTGGAATTCCAGAGTTCCGACTCCAGTCTGTTTTTGGAACACAATTGTCTGGTATTTGGTTGATCCTCCCTCTGCATTTGTCTTTGTAGATTTCTCTCAAGTTTCCCTCTGTTCCTATTTACATTGCAAACATTGTTTGAAAAACATCTACTTATGAAGTGAAACAGTTTCCTACTTCTATTATGATTTTTAGATAAAAATGATTTTGCTAAAATGTCACGTGACCTGTTTGGACTTCCATACAGGTGTCTCCAACTTCAATCCATTCTTTGTCTAACTATGCTGGCCAGACTTAAAAGTAACTTGTAATTATCAGTTCTTTTCATGGGTTAGTGACTGTTGGCCCTCATGTTGACTCTGACTGTCCCAGTCGTACACCTGGAATGACAAGGACAGTGAATTCTCATCCTGCAGAGCTCCAGCGGGCTTCTGTTCTTTAGCCTGAATGGCTGGGACTTTAGTCAATGACGGTATTATATGTTGTCAGCCTTAAAGCACAGAGTGGATCTGTGTAGTCAGACTAGTAGACAGGAGAAAGCCTGTATAGTCAAAATGGCCTTTTTCCTTTCTTTTAAAACCCAAAGTACCCGTCGTTCTTGGTCACAGCTCAGTGGCTGTTGCTATGAAGACGCTTCCGATGAATCATGCCGTTTGCAGATAACATTCCAGCATCTGTCTGTGGGGACAAGCATTATCAATCATGCTTGGCCTTTGACCCTTGTCCTCCACAAAGCTGCCACAAATCAGGCATGGTAGAGCAGCACCCCATCACTCATCAACTGGGCAGCCTATTAATGATGCAAATGACATCAATCAACAGTTTAAGTAATAATGTAAAACAATATGCGTTTTTTGTTTTTGTTTTTTTCATTTTGGGAAATTTTATTGAAATTAATGCGATGAAAACTGAAATTTGTAAGAGAATAAATGTTAGATGCAGCAAGTTTAGATATTTGCTCAGTGTCTTTTCCTGCATGTCTTGTGCACAGATTGAACGGCGCATGGAGTTGGTGCGTGTGGTGTCCCACAACACGCATAAAAAGATGGTGTCGTGCTTACAGGGACATATTGGCGCAGATGCAGAGAAGAGACATGTGAGTCACCAGACTTGTTACTGTAAACTTTTTGTGTTTATCTTACTAATGTGAACAACTTTTTTATCTCACACCCCCATACAAGGTTGTGTTCACACTGTTTGTACAAATGGTTTTGATGTGTGAACTGTCAGACCGAGCGCTCCATGATTTCTCTTTTGTTTTGTTTCTTACCCTACAACACCTAAAACGCACTACAGTCCGTACCACGCCTCTATACAGGAAATGGTCAGGTAAAAGAGACAAAACACTTATTCAGTTTCTCTTGGTCTTCTGGACAACCTGCTTCATTTTCCATTTCAGCGTCTGTCATCTTAATTCGCTCTGCATGACACTGCCTGTGGGATTCTCTGGATTAAAAACAGGATGTTCAACACGCATCAGTGTTTTTGCACAGATCCAAACTGTAAAAGTCTACTCCAGCTTTGTCATTTGATAAATGTCTCTCTTCCTCAGCTGGCATCTTAAATCCCATTTAACATCTGTACTTTCCTCCTTTCTTCAGAGAACTTCCTTTTTCTGACTGAATGTACTGTTCAGTGGAAACCCCTTGATGAAGTTTCCATAAGCTTAAAACATAAAACGTTTCTGTGTAGTTTATATGTTGATGCAATACTAATCCTTGTCTGCATCTGTTCCCCTCACCACATGCACGACAACAGAAAAAGCTTCCTCTCACGTCGCTGTCCCAAGCAATGGTGGAAGGAGGAAACCAGCTGGGAGAAGACTCCTTGATAGGGTGAGTTTATGGCTGATTGACACTTATGACTGCCAGTCTTACCAACATGGAAACTGTTGCTATATGGAGCAGAAGCACCCTGGAGAGTGTGAAATATGAGGCCATGCATTCAGGGCGAGCGTTCTGCAGTTTGTTTTTGTGTCGGGGACTTTCAGCAGTTCCCGTCCTCATGAGTCGAGATTGTGCATTGCATCATGACAAGCACGCAAAGCTGGACTAGTTGGGGGATCTAGAAAGTGAATGTCTCTAGATCTTCACTGCAGCTATGTGTCTGTGTGGAAATAATAAGGAAGGGAAAGTATGGCAGTTGGTCTACACTGCATTCATGTATTTTATCATGTATTGTTTCCTCTTTTCTGTATTAAAAGCTTTATTACTGGAAACGCTGTGGCCCAAAACCCCAAATCATGGTCACAGATCATGAGGTTACTGTGTGCTTCTGGCTTCTGGCAGCTAGAAATGATGACATCATGTTGACCTTATTTTTGCTCTGTTAATATTGATTTGGGTCAGATGATGAACTGTGTTGCTGCATTACAGCACATAGTAAGAAGATGTGGGATTACATTATATTCTTATAAAAACACATAAGAATCATTTTTGGATTTTAACTCACACTTTTCTCTCTTTGTGGTGTCACGTGTCTCAACAGGAAGATGATGGAAGTGTGTGGAGAAGCTGAGAATCGTCTGGCATCAGAGCTGATGCAACACGAGCTGCAGATAGAGAAGGACGTTCTGGATCCTCTCAGCCAGCTTGCAGAGGTCAGAAACACTGCAGTTATCTGTTAACTGGATTTAGTAAAACATTGCAGGTTTGAAGCATTTATCAAATCTACTTTGCTTTGTTTTGTTTTGTTGAAATACCTGTGAAAAAGATTTTCTCTTTTCTCTTCTCTTTGGTTAAGGCTGCTCAGTTCTTTTAAATAAAGCACATATGCCCTTATACCTTTATAACTTTTAAAGGTCTACATTTTTCTTTCATTAGTTCAAATTTCCTTTAAACAATGCTGAAAATCAGTTTTTTCTGTCAAATAGTTGTAGTAGTGATAACAATAATATTGTAACAGTACATGGTCAAAACTTGAAACAGTAATAGTATAATAAACACTTATTGTGCCACAAAGATCCACAACAGGCGAAACCCAGGGTGGTTTACCCTATAAATTGTTAATAAGATTCAATTTGGCCTACCTAATGGTAGACAAAGCGTTACAAGTGGGTTGTGTGTGGACTGTTTTATGTAATTTAGTCGTGAGGATTTCAGGTCTTGCCATTTCTTCCTCGTCATCATGCATTTTGTTGTCATGCTATGTACATATTGGGCTATTAAAAACCACTTCATCAGTTGAAATCAAATGTTTTAAAACAGTAAGATGTGCTTTTGTGTTTTTACTAGTGACAAATCTGTGGAAAAATGTTGGTATAGTTGCTCCACAGTGTAAAGTTTGCTCCCTCTGATTTCCATCTTATGGTCATTTTAGGTAGAAATTCCCAACATCCTGAAGCAGAGGAAACAGCTGGCCAAGCTGGTGCTGGACTATGATTCTGCCAGAGCGAGGTTCATTTTAGTTCCTTCTTTGGACACTTACAATTTACGTCTGCTTGTGACTACATGTATTTTAAAACCAAAAACTGATCAACTAGCAATTTTTCTTCTTACTTCTCTCATGTAGAGCTAATTCTGTGCGTTATATTTCTGTTATTCCTAATTATTCATTTTCTGTCTTCTTCCTTAAACCCTCATATTTAGGTGGTTGCAGGCAACCAAATCAATAATCTCAGGAACAAATACTCAAGCACTGACGGCTAAGGCTGACCTACTCAAAGAGGAGGTGGATGAAGCTATGAACAAAGTGGAGCTTTGCAAGGTAACTAGCACAAGTTCAAATGGTGCACAGACCTTTTTATATGGAACCATATGGTTTCGTTTTGCTTGTTTATATCAGGACACATGGTTATTTAGCAGCAGCGTTATAGAGAATGCTTTTGTAGAACGCTGCTTCAGTGGTGGTAAAACTTTATTTACACCATCGGATGCAGATCACAAGTTTTCAATAGGTGACTAATTTATTTATTGCTGTTTGTACTCACATCTGTGCATCTCACACTGATAGAAAAACTCAGCTTTGACCTGGCAGACTGAAGGATTTTTTTTTTATTGGCCTGCGTTTAAGAAAAAAAACAAACTGAAACACTCAGTTGGGAAGAGAATCATCACAGCAATGTCTGGGTTTTCAGAGGCCCTCAGGCTCTCTGAGCCAGAACGCTGACACATGCAAATGGCTGAAAATGCCCCATCAGCTCCGTGCGTGTGCATCTACATCAGTTAAACTTAGTCACTGGTGAGCTTTTGTGTGTACTGGCTGCACGATGTGTTTTCTATCCAGGAAACGCAGAGCTGTGTGCTTCCTCATTACCCCCCTCAGTCTTCAGTCCTGCAAACAGCAGGAAGATTTATGACTCATATAAACCTGAGTTGATCTTTGACGCTCATCCTGCCTCTTAAAATATCTTAAAGTCTGATGAAAGATGCTGAGTTTAGATGAAGATATCTAATAAAGGGTTAGAGCAAATTAGTTTTTTCAATTTGCTGTGTGATTAAGTTGGTAAAAAAAAAAAAGTTTCTTTTAACCCTGTTTGTGTCTTAACAGGATCAACTTGCCGCAGACATGTACAGTTTTTTCTCAAAAGAAGGCGACTATGCCCACTACTTCATCACAGTGAGTGCAGTGTGTCGAGTAAAAAAGAATGTTGTTGCACATGTTCACGTGGGAATATTCTCAGCTGTGATCTTACAAGGCAGCAGAGACTTGACTTGCCTACTTATTTACTATGGTCTCTGGTACTTTACTGCGTGTCTTATTCTACTTAGCTCATTTATCCCTCTGTGTTTCTGCAGCTCTTAGAAGCTCAGGCTGATTACCACAGAAATTCTCTCACTGTTCTGGAGAGCGTCCTGCCGACCATCCAGGCTCAGCAAGGTATAATGAGTGCAAACATGCCTTCAACACACAGTTGACACAACATGGTACACATGTGTATGTGTGACCCATTTCAGGTCTGGAAGTTTGGTTTCCTGATAAGAATTTGCAGTTTTAGCCCAGTTACCCTTGTTGTAAAACAAATTTAAGGCCTTGAATGAAGCTCTGCCTAAATAACAATATTTTTCCCTTCTCTTTCCTATCCAAAAATAATCTGTTTTTCAATTTTACAAACACATTTTCTCTTCTAGTTTTTTTTCTGTCTTTGTAAAATTCAGCTGTGTCTTGTTCAATGTGCTTGTTTTCTCTGTTGTAAACACATGTGGTCTAAAACCAGACAAGCCTGGTCTCCCAGCATGTGGCGATGACTCACCAACCCCGCACTCACTCCCACCCGTTCACACATCACACCCACCTGGGATTTGCAACGCTCCCTCCCTTCTGTCTTGCACTTTAGCTCAGACACACAGTCATAATTACAGAAAGATGTCTGCAGAGTCACTTCTGCTAGCTGGGAGCATTTGGTTGTTATTTGGCGGCACCCTGTAGGGGGAGTTGAGACTTTTTTAAAATTTTTTTTATTTATATCATGAAACTGCTTTAAAATGAATTTATAACAGCTCTAATACAACACTTGGCTTGTGTTTCTTTTCACAAACATACTCTTTCTTGTTATAATTTCTGTTTATGTGTAGACTCATGGATGGAAAAGCCTGCGTTTGGAACAGGGTTGGATGACCATCTGAAAAGGAGTGGAAGGGAGATCGCACTGCCAATAGAAGCCTGTGTGATGATGCTTTTAGAGACTGGTATGAAAGAGGAGGTAAGAGATTGAAATGACAGAAGAAATATGAAGAATCTGTCTGGTTTGTGGCGTTCAATGCAGTTTATTTTGTCAGGCTGAAATGGAGAAAACATTGAAATTCTGTATGATTGAAACTGATCTGCATATTATCAGAGAACAATTCTAATAAAAACAAAGTGGAACAAGTTACCACCGATGCTGAACATCTACACTCACTGTCCACTTCAGTAGGAACACTTTGATAGTTCCTGGTTGGACCCGATTTCCCTTCTGAACTCCCTTAATTCTTACTGACATAGATCCAACATGGTGTAGGAAACATTCCTCACAGATTTTGCGCCATATTGACATGATGGCATCAGACGGTTGCTCCATTCCATGATGACTCTGTTGTTCCACCACATCCCAAAGCTGCTCTGTTGGATTGAGATCTGATGACTGTGGAGGCCACTACACTACAGTTGTCATGTTAAAGAAGGCAGGCGGGGATGATTTGAGCTGTGTGACACGCTGCATTATCCTGCTGGACGAATGCATCAGAAGATGCTGCACTGTGGTCAGAAAGGGGTGAACGTGGTCAGCAACAATACTCAGGTAGACAGTGGTGTTTGAATAATGCACAGTTAATAAAAGGGGATTTAAAGGGTATCAAGAAAGAATCCCCACACTATTAAACCACCAGCCTGAACCATCGATACAAGGATTTATGATTTTATGTCGTTTCCACCTAATTCTGATCCTACCATCTGAATGCTGCATCTGAAATGGGGACTCTTTAGACCAGCAAGCTTTTTCCATCTTCCATTGTCCAGTTTTGGTGACTGTGTGAATTGTAGCCTCAATTTCCTGTTCTTAGCTGACAGAATTGGCGCTCTGTATGGTCTTCTGTTGCTGTTGTCCATTTACTTCAAGCCTGAACATGTTGTGTGTTCAGAGATGGCATTTTGCATACCGTGGTTATAACCTGTGATGATTTAACTTCCTGTTTCCTTTTTATTATCATCTTTGCATTGTCTGCGGTTTCTGGCCTCATTTTCATCCACACAACAACCGCTCACTGGATATTTTCTCCTTTTCAGACCATTTTCTCTAAACCCTAGCGATGGTTGTGTGTGAAAATCCCAGTAGATCATCAGTTTCTGAAATACTAAGATTCAAAGACAGTGAAATCCTCACTTTAAACTTCAACAAAGCCTTTTGACCACATCTGCACGTGTAAATGCAACGAGTTGCTGCCATGTGATTGGCTGATTAGGTATTTATGTGAATAAGCAGTTAAAAAGATGCACCTAATGAAGTGACTGATGAGTGTTGATTGATCTAAAATTTTGGGCATGTTCTGCCTCGGTGCTGTGCACATATTTAAAGTTGCAATGCAGAAACGTACCTATTTTAATGTCTGTTGCTTCCTCAGGGTGACATCACAAACAAAAAAAAACCTTGAGTGGAGAGCATGCATTTTTGTTTTGTTTTTTACTTTGCCATGTGGAAGGATGGATAGAGGTCATAGTGAACAAAGAACTGCCTTGTTGTATAGTTTTTTTTTTTGTTTTTTTTTTTTTTTTAAAAAAAAAGGTTACAACTGATTAAAGTCACACAGTGCAGTCATTGTCTGTGCTTTTCATCAGTGGTTCTTTGAACTTAATTGTTTTCGCCACTTGTTTTTCTTTGTGGTGGTTCTGTTGTGACATCTATTGTGGGTTGCTATCCACTTCAAACTTTGAAACATCAGCTGTTGACCTTAACATGTTGTCATTACTGAAGGATTATGCAATAATGACTTCTCTGTAGCTTCTGTGCAGGCTGTATTCCTGATAATCCTTCACTCTGCAGGGGTGAAAGCCATGCAAATAGATTAAACCTGCAAACTATAAATTGAACTGCTACTAATCCTTTCTAATATGTTTTGGTTGTTTTAAACTATTTGGTAGATTGATCACTGTTATGAAAGTTTGCTACTTGGTGTTGTAGCTTTTGTTTCATTCCCTACCAATCAAATGTTTGGACACCCTTTCCCTATAAATAAGTTGATTCACGCTCACATTCTCTCCTAAGGAGGATTTTGAGATTTTGGTCAGTAGGAGGAAGCCAGAGTACCCGATGAGAACCCACCCACGCATAAACGGGGAGAACATGCAAACTCCACACAGAAAGGCCACCGTTTGAGCTTGAACCAGCGACCTTCTTGCTGAGAGGCAACAGTGCTAACCACTATTCCACCGTGCACCCCCTGCTTTCGACTACATGAAAGATATAAAAAAAAAACCCCATAAATTTCTCATAGAACAATCAAAACAACTTTACTTGGAGTTTACAATACTTTTAAAAAAGAAACTGAGTCTGGTAGTAATAAACACGATTGGGAGGATTCTGTCACTGATAAAGGTTTTAGGATTAAATAAATTTATAAGCTTATTTGTCATCCAAGCTATGACAGGAGAGACGTCCGATGTGCTGAAGAACTATACATCCACCAGCCACTTTAATGTGACAACTTTATCGGTACTGAGTTGAACCACCTTTTACCTTTAGAACTGCCTCTATTTGTCAACAATGTGTTGGGAACCTTCTTAAGAGGTTTTGCTCCACACTGACATGACAAAATCACACAGTTTCTGCAGATTTATCAACTGGAACAGCCATGATGTGAACATCCTGCTCCACCTCATACCAAAGGTATTGATTTAAGATCTGATGACTGGAGGCTATCAAAGTACAGTGAACTCCTATCATTCAACAAAGCAGTTGGAGATGATTTGAACTTTGTGACATGGTGCATTACCTTGGTGGCAGAAGCCATCACAAGACGGTGCACTGTGGTAAAATAGGGATGGACATGGTCAGCAACAGCAATCTGGTAGGATGTGGCGTTTAAATAATGGCCTATTGGAACAAAAGGGCTCAATGTGTGCCAAGAAAGTATGACAGACGTTTACACCACCAGCAGCCTTGATACAAGACGGGAAGGATCCATGCTTTCATATGGTTTCCACCAAAACTGACCCTACAGTCTGAATGTCGCAGCTGAAATGGAGACTGATCAGACCAGGCAACATTTTTCTTTTCTTTCCTTGTTGAGGTGACTGTGTGACTTGTAGCCTCAGTTTCCTGTGCTTAGCTGACAGGAGTGGCATCTGTTGCTGTGTTCTGCTGCAGTAGCTCATCTGCTTCAAGACTAAATGTGTTGTGCATTCAAAGATGTACACAACCAATGATTATTTGAGTCATTTCTGCCTTTCTAGTATCTCAGTGAAATAATTAAAAGGTTTCATGACGACAAACATGGCTGTAACATGACGCTCCAGGCTGGAGCACAAAGGTGTGAAGTGTGGTTTCTCGGCGGCAGAGTCGTGTCGACTCCAGGAACGTGCATAGTTACCATCAGTGTCCAATCAAAATGAGTCAGATGCACAATGTTTTAAGATCAGAGAGTTATGGAGTGTTGCTTGAAGTTGCTAAAACTCAACAAATGCAGTATTGATTCTGAACGAAATGCATGTGCTCTTTGTTGAAGTGACCCGGCTTCTATTTGGTTTTTGTGCGCTGACTGACTAATGCAGAAGTACCAGAGCGGCTCATTAAAAGCTCCCCAAAGGTGCGGCTGTGCTTATCAGATAGATTGATGGCTGAAATAATTGAAGTCAAGCTGTAAATTGTTTGTTCGCATCAACACATTAAAATTCAAGGAGATGGGCAGACAAACTGTAAACAGAGCAGCTTCTTGTTTTTTTCTTTAGTATTCTTTTCTACAAACATGGCCAGCCATTATGGTGCAGTCATGATTTATGAAATGTTTGTATCTCCTCCCTGAATTAAATTTAGAATACAATAGAATGCTTTTTCCTGTCTATAAATCAAATCTCTTTGTGCGTCAATGTTGAGCGAAAGAAAAAAAACAAAAAGAGTGCAAGTGTTAACAGCAAAGCATGTTATTTGTTGCTCTTTTTGTTCCCTGGTGAGTCCAGTCTGTGTCATTATGGTGTAAAGGCAGTCTTTGTTTATGTGTCAAAGTAAAGAGCGGGCTGTGCCGAGACTGGAGGGTGTGTTTGTTTGCCTGCTTTAAGGTTTCATTGTGTGCAGCTGGCAGATGGAGTTTATAGACTGGATTTATAGAGTCTATCTGTAATTCTGTGGAAGGAGGTTGAATGTTCAGCTGTGTGCACGTTAAATCTCTACATGCTTGTTTGCCATTGAAGCTGATGTTCGCTGTCATTCATTGATATGTATGGGGGTGTGTGTGTGTCAGGGTTTATTCAGGATTGCAGCAGGGGCATCCAAGCTAAAGAAGCTAAAGGCAGCACTGGACTGCTCCACTTCGCAACTGGAAGAGTTCTACTCCGACCCACATGCTGTTGCTGGTATGTCCTGTAGGGGTGTAACAATAATTAACAATCTATTATCAATCCAAATGAATCAAGTAATACTTCAAAGTTTTTGTCTTTAAAGTATCTCAGATTGAATAACATGTGGTTTCAGGAGCACTGAAGTCCTACTTGAGGGAACTCCCAGAACCTCTGATGACCTACCAGCTTTATGATGAGTGGATCCAGGCATCCAGGCAAGGCTTCTAACATTACCAGTTCATATGAGATGGATTTATTGTTACACAGCTATCATGAAGGGCATTTTAGGTTTTCACTGAGTCTCAGCTACTTCAGCCTTTTCCTTTCATTCACCTGTCTCCTATCATTCCAGTGTGTCGGATCAAGACACACGGCTGCAGGCGCTTTGGGTTGTCTGTGATCAGCTACCAAAGAACAACAAAACTAACTTGAGGTTTGTTTTTTAAACCTACAACCATGGCGTTAACTACATTAATTAATCCTCTGAAATGTGAAACATTGATATATATATATATATATATATATATATATATATATATATATATAATATTTCCATACAGGTATCTGGTGAAGTTTTTAGCCAAACTGGCTCAAGAGAGCGAAGTGAACAAAATGACTCCTAGCAACATCGCCATCGTCCTGGGACCCAATCTGCTTTGGGCCAAGACTGAAGGGTGAGAAAAACTAACACTGCTAAGATACATTTCTACAAAGATAGTCTGTTTTCTCAGCTTGGTTCATTTGGGAAGATTAATTTTTTTGCTCTTCTATTCATTTCTTCCCAGGAGTCTGGCGGAGATGGCTGCAGCCACTTCTGTGCACGTGGTGGCCATCATTGAGCCCATCATCCAGCACGCTGACTGGTTCTTTCCTGAGGGTAGGATCTGGCTGCACTCTACAGCTGCTGCATTCACCCTGACCTTGTGTTCTGTACTTCTAGTTGACAGCAGTCGTAGACGAGGTAGTCATGGTAAAGGCAGCTGATATTACTGCCCAGTGGGACAGAAAATCAGCTGTAATCAAGCTTCCAAGTTGCAAGATAAAAATTGCTGCCAAGTCTGTCCATGGTCAAGCTTTGTGTTTGTGTGTTTTTTTTTATTTTTCTTTTTAAAAGAGCAGCCTGAAGGCTGCAGCTGTCATTCATCCCTCTCATGCAGCTTGTCGTGCTAAAACTACCAGAGATTTACCCTCATTCATTTGCAGACACAATTCATGGAAAACAGCACTCTTTTGTTTTCCTACATTTTGTACCTTTTTCTGGAGCTACAAATTATATCATGCTTCAGTCCAAGCATTTCACATTTGTCACGGTTTATTGGGCAGGTTATTCACAGCGATCCTCAACCCTCCCTGAGTTTCTCAAAGCAAGTCTTTGCACAGTTTCTGCAATGATGTGTTAATCCCTGGAGTACAGACAGTGAAAAACACGACCCAGAGGTGTCCATCCTGCTTATCTTTGTTTTATATTTTGTTCTGGTCTTTGTTAGAATTACAATGCATGCAAACTAGATTACACTTTGACACTTCTACTTTAGCTTAATATGTTCATTTCTACAGTATGTGTTGGCAATCTTGTTGCCGGTGTTTTACCCATAAAACCTTGCTTTTCAGGGTTGTTTCCTGGATTGGGTTGGATTGTAAACAGTCCAGTAAAGCACATTATGACTTACTTGGATGGAGACCAAAACTCGTGATCTTTGGTTGTTTCTTTTATCCCTCTGTCACAAGTTCAATCTTAGGAGAAGGTCTCACCTGCTGAAGTGTCATTGTGCAAGGCTGTAAAACTGTGTCATATTGTGTGACAGTAATAAGTTATTTTCTGTAGAAGAGTTAACAGACTAATGCCACCCCCCTGTAAAATGACTTTCAGTATGGAGTCCAGACAGGGTTGCTTAATACAGTCGAGTAAAAGTGACTCTTTGTTCTTACAGATGTGGAGTTCAACGTGTCTGGCATGTTTGTGATGCCCACACCTGCATCCAACCACAATAATCACCTAGATTATGACTGCAGCACCATTGAGAGGAAGAGACCTGGCAGTATGGTGGGACCAGAGACTGATGCAACACGCAAAGACAAGTAATTACCTCAGGGTTCTGAAAGCTTTGAAGTTCCCAACATATTCCCTGCTTACTTCATTTCTGTTTTTATTTTCAACTTTATCACTTTTAATTTAGCTTCTTGTAGATTTTAACCTGAATAATTCTAATGTGATTAACTGTCTCTATTTCTCTGTGTTAGCTGTGGGGTTCGGTGATCCTGGTCTAATCTGACTTTCAGATAAAGCTGCGGTGTTTTCTCTTTCTCTCCTTCACCTCTCTCTACCCGTGTAGCACCTCTAACAAGCACTCGGACCACACCCTTCGTAGAGGCAGTAACACCTTATGTAGAAAGCAGCACACCTCACCTGCCTTCCAGCCTCCTTTACCCCCTGTTGAGGCTCAAATGCTGGGACATGTGGCCGGGCAGGTCGCTCAGCCCTTGGCCGAGCCCCAGCCGCAAGCTCCACCAGGGGGTTCAGGGCCTGACGCTTCCCAGCATAGCTTGGCACAGAGTCTGGCTGCTCTTGCAGCTGCTCAGCAGCTTCTAGCCCAGCAAACAGAGGAGTTCAGGTAAGGAGGAGCTGCTTCACTGCATCTCTGCTGATAGTGGGGAATCACACGGCATGCCTTACTGTTCTGTTTTATTGTCAGAGTTCGCACTGTAAAGACATTTCTGTCCTCCCTTGTTAGTATCATGTAGTATAGTGGATTCACTTGGATCCCACACACTCCATCTCTTATCTTGGTCATTTGGGGTCAGCTCGTTGTTTCTCTATCAAAACCACAAGTTTTCTTACGCCACCACCAGTTGCAGCTATGCAGACGTGTCTGAAGTCAGCCCACAGAAGCTGCTCAACAATAGCCTCTGTCATTCCACCAACAGTCACATATCAGGCCTCTCAACTTCCCATCCCTCTGCTTTCCTCCTCAAATCACTGGAATCAGCAGGAACTTCGCACTAACTGGCTCAAACTGCTTTGGAAAGCCTGAACAGGCTGTTATAATAGACGCTGAAGGGTTTCTTTGATTCAGTTGGTGAAAGGACAACATTCATTTTTAGACAGATAACACTGATGAGCTTTATTCATCATTCTTTTAGTCCTACAGACACAGTTGAAAAGGTAAATTTAGATAAAGATCCAGATTGAACTTCAATAAAAACCATTAAGTGTTCATGCTTTTGCGCAAGCTTGACCCAAAGGACACAATGAAGGTTTAAAACTGTATTTTTCCTCTCTTTCTGTAAAGCAACCCGAGGCTGCGTGATTCTACACCTGTTCCAACTCCCATTCCTCAGAGGAACGGATCTGGAGGAACTGGCCCGGCTGCAGGGCAGCTGGGGCCTGGAGCCTCTGGGACGGGATCCATGGGGCCGAGTCCACACATGATGCGCAGAGGTAAGAGTCTACATGCTTTTCTGTCTATACAAATCATTGATATGGACACATTAAAGAGGAAACGCTGCTTTAATCACAGTTGCATTATTCTCTGTGTGTTAAGTTAAGAAAATAATAAACTGGGTCACATATTCCACCAGTACTAGCTTTTATTTACTGTGAACTTTCAGGTACCAAGAAGCAGGCTCCTGCACCGCCCAAACCCACAAACCCTCCTCCCAGCCAGCCTTGTAACTCCGTGAGCAACACCTGCTCCTCTGGCTCTTCGCAGTCTCTCAGCCCCACTCCCAGACCTCTGTCCAGCCACTCACAAACATCCCCCACTTTGCCCGCCTCACAGCCATGCGCCACACCCAGACGCTACTCCAGCAACCAACCCCCAATCCACGCCCCCAGCCATCCACCTCCAGAGCCTCCGACACAGGCCAGCCCTCCTCCGCCACAGCCTGCTTTGCTCAGCCAGGCCGGTGGGGACCAGCAGAGCACAGAGCCATCACCTCCAGGCACCCCGACCCCACCAGACACCCCTCCACCTTCAGCTAGCCAGGATGTTGTTGCCCCAGCGTCCCCTTCCCCCTACCAGTCTGGTTCGCTTCCCCGGCCGCGACCCGTACCCAAACCTCGAAACAGACCCAGCATCCCGCCACCGCCTCAACCCACCACACTGAGCGGCGAGACCAACGGTATCTGTGCCACCGCCTACAAGATGATGGGTGAGTGTCATTTTCAGTCGATGCATGTCCCGTACCGTAACTTACAGTTTATTAACCACTAGATACTAATGTGTTCTGTCTAACAGTCTTGCATTTTGATACCTCCACAGGTTAGACAAGCACTTGTGAGAGGTTTGTTGAAAACTGCCCTTTGCACTTTTTCTTTGCCTTAACAAATCCTGTCAATCACCACGTTTTTATTTTGCCTGCTGCCTCTTCCAGGTGTCACGTTTTCTTTATTTTTATAGCTCTGATGCAGGACTGTAGTGCTCTTTAGTCAAGGATCTGCTTCTGATGTTTAATACTCAAACAGCATTTTTTTTTTTTTTTGTCTTGTCCAGCATTTAAGCAAGCAGACTGATGTTCTGGATGCTGTGTTCTGCTGAGCAAATTTATTTTGCCAAGGGGAACTTTTGTAGATGTAATGATCCCCTTGTATTTCTTGATTCTTATTTTATTTTTCAATTTGTTTTGGATAATAGCTTGTATTACAGAGTTTATGCTGCTGGACCCGACCGGAAAGGACAGGAAAGGGGCAGAAAGAGAACAGAAAAGAGAACATAAAAAAACAAAAAAAAAACAAAAGAAAGAGATCAATGCATACATGTATATGCACATACATACCCACCTACATATATATGTATATACACTCGCACATACATTATATATATATATACATATATACATACATACATACATATACACATACATACACATGCATACACACACATGTACACATACATGCATACATAAAGATAGATATACATACATACATATACACATACATACACACACACATATATATATATATATATATATATATATATATATATATATATATATATATACACACACATATATACACATATACATACTCACATACATATACACATACATATACACATACACATACACACACATACACATACACTCACACATATGCATACATATATACATATCCATACACATACATACATACACATACACATAAGTACACACACATACCCACCCACACACATAAATATATACACCCACACAAGCCAACTCTAGATTCGTGGAGAACAAAACCGTTGACAATCATGAGGACCAGAAACTAGCAAGTTAAGTCAAAAAGACAGAAAGAGAGGTACCTGCTGTTAGTGAATAAACTTGCTGGATGACTCAGTGACTGTGACACATGCAGAACATTCATGCAGAACATTCAGAAGGGTACGTGTTTAGAGAAGAGTGATCATGCCAATGTGACCCCGCCCGCCTACAGCTAGAGGAAGGCCAGGAGAACCCAGAGACCCGGGTAACCGACAGTCACCCCCAGGTACAGATCCCAACCCCCCCACTCCAGAGCCAGCCATGCATCTGCCCAGGAGGTGGCGAAGGAGGTGCCCAACCAGAGTCCCCCGCAGTCAGGGGGAACAGGCCCCAGCAGGCCCAGGCCGGCAAGGGCCGATCCCGCCGGGCACCGGCCACCTAGGGCAGACAGAGCGCAGGCCCCAGGGCCCAGGCTCAAACAGCATATTTGACTTCTACTCCACTCACTGATGCCAGTTGATAGGTAAAGGATTAGCATTACTGTCCGTTGAAAGAAAAACCAAAATAAAAAGTGAAACTAGAGATTTGTGATGCATCACATCTTTGCCTGCTGCTGTATGTAGATAAAAAATTTGTTGATGATGAATAATTCCATGTCCTGCTTTCTTTTATGCCTTAAAAAGCTGTGATTGTTCTCACATCCGGAACAAAAAATAAAAAAAAGATGTAAATTCAGACACTTATAAATAGATGAAAGAAGAAAAAAATGAACAAAAGTTCTATATTAATTCACCACAGACTTCACTGTTTGCCATATGGAAAGCCTTTAGTGGTGACCAGTCATATTTAGGAGATGTTAACAAGAGACTGATGATTACAGAAGAATCTGGACTCAAAACAAAACATAGCAACATGTTGGCTGATTTGCATGTCAACAGACTGGACAGGTATCAGTAGATTACTGGTTTAAAGCCGTTTCCAGCAGGACATGATGTGACACTTCTTTTCATCCATGCTCTTTTTTGCGGATGTGTGTTTGTAACAGAGAACCATTAATTATTATATTCACTGGCTGAGACCAGCCTGTATAGATGTTTTTATTAAAACTGGGCACATTCCTTTTATGGAAGTCACTTTTTATTGGCTGAAATACACCTGATATGCAGGAGACGTTCAGTGAGTTTGTGTTTCCAATGCAGAATCTGAGTATTAAACTGTTTGCTTCAGACAGAAAAAGCTTGCCGCGGATAAAACAGCAGCCTAGCATCAGAGCTTTAATTCATCACATGTTCACTGAGCATCACAACTGTAACATCTGTGATTTTGTAAAGATTTCACATGCAGAGCTGAGTTCTCACAACTTTTGTGTTTGTGAGACATGAAGGCATTGTGTTTGTCTCTCATTTTACTGTTATGGATTTTTGAAAGGCAGCATCCTTTCATGAAGCACGAGTCACTCTGACACGCATGTAACATGATGGGAATTCCAGCTTTGTTGCAACAGTTCACATTAACTCACCTTCATGTTTTCCATCTGCTTTCACCGTTTATGGCACCGCTTCTTATAGTCTCTGAGCGCACGCCGCCACCTGCTGTCGAGACAACAGAGCAGCTCCTGCTGCTGCTGCTGCTGCTTCCCGAGCTCTGGAAAATATTAGTCTGACCGACTGGCAGTGCTGCAGCAGCTTTGAATGTTCTCAGGCTGCAGGAGGACGCTGCATGTGTTTGTGATTATGGTCATGGTTTACATAATGTGGGCATGAAGAGAGTGTGGATGCTTTACAGGATGTGTATGGAGTTTTTAGTGTAAGCGCCCGTGAGCATAGAAAAGATTTGCAGATATTAGCTAATACTGATCTTATTCAGTGTTTAGCAGATGCTGCTTTTCTGTTGTTGTTTTGTAATAATTTTGTTTGTAAAATTGTCTCCTCCCTGTGACTTATCTGTTGTCTGTTTTGCTGTCTAGACCCAGCGATGTCATTCAAGGGGCCGAGTCGAACTTTGATCCCCGAGCTTGCTGTAGACCAGCAGCCAGTAATGACGTCGTCGTCTTCTTCCTCTTCGTCCTGCCTGCCTCATCCTAAAGACTGTGACCTGGACACTGAGAGCACCGTCTTATAAGAAGATGATGCGCTGGACCACTGCTCCAGTGCATCTCCTCTTTCCTCATCCATACACCTCATCTGTAGCTTTCAACTAAAAGAAGAATCTCTGCAGGACTTCTGTAGGAATGTTCAAGCATTTGGCTCCCATCATGCAGGAAACGGCTCTCTGTCTGCAACGGCAACAAAATAGGCACTTCGACAAGATTTGTGACTTTTAAAACCAAAGTATTTGACCTACTATGTAGCAGCATAACATCACTTCGATTGAGATGGTAGACGTAGGTATTGGAAGCTAAAAGTCAGTCGATCTGTGAGGAATTAATGGGAAACATTAATTTTCACAACTTAGAGGTTACAAAGGGCATTTTTCAATATTTTATAGAGGAAGCAGTCCAAATAATTGATTTGTAGCCCTAGTCGTAATCCTGATGATGTCAGTTGAGAGACAGATGTGGAACAGATCCATCACTGTCAGGTGAAGTAATCACAAGCGGGTTGTTCTGTGTGATGGCGCCGGGTGCTGTTTGTGACGCAAAGCTGTGACACTTCCACATGCCACATTCTCCATCTGCGTGGTGCGTGTAAAAAGAGGCTGCAGACAATCGACGACAGCTGCCACTTGGATAGAATCAGGTTGCCCAAAACATGGACTGACTTTGACATTTAGTGTGTGGTATTTTTTTTTTTCTTTTTTTTTCTAAATGTATGAAAGAATGGCCTTAGACAAGGAGACAAAGATGGGAAGGGAAGTTAGCAGGTGAAGTAGAAACCAAAACAGTTGCTTGAAGTGTAGCTGGTGACTGCAGGTTTCCAGTCATCTCCAACACTTGATTTACCCCATCCCTTTTCTTTCCCTCATGTCTACCCTTTCCTTTTCCCCTTCACTCTTGTATTTATTTACCTGTTAAATGAAAATCACATGCATTCCCTGTGGCTTGACATAATTATTGCAGTCTTTAAATGTAAATCATGCCTTACTGGTTCCTCCAGAGCTGCAAAATAGGCATTTTATATATTTACTGTACGGAGGATATACTTGGCTCCCAGTTCTACAGTATTTCTAAGAGATTGTCATGGTAACAGTTGTGCTTCAGGGATTTAAGGAAGACAGTTTGACCCTCTGCAATAGAAATAGTGTATGGTTTGTGTATTGCTCCGTAATAGTGTGTATTTAAATGTGTTTTGGTTGTTACCTCTGGGTTTTTTAAGCAGAAGTAGCGGGGTTGACCACCCTCCCAGCCTCAACGCAATAGTCAGTATTTGGCCTTTGATTCCCCATTTATTTCAGTGTTTTGTCCGGTGTTTGCTGAGGCGTTACACACCACAAGTTGTGTGTGAGTGAATGTAGAGAAAGGACGCTTTTTTTTTTCCCTTTTTTTTTTTTTTTTTTTTTTTTAATTCCCAACCTGTTTATTCTGAGCTAAGAGATGCAGAAACAGCTGAAGCTGCACTTGACTGCGTTCAGTGAGGGGTTTCTAGTGAACTGGTTGGGTTGTTTTGGTTTTATACATGTTTTTCTCTTTCCCACTGAGCTGAGAGCACGTGCTGCTGTGAAATCTCAGTAGTGATGTGGTGTTAGACTTAGCTAATTCAGATGATTTTAAAGAATTGCTTTGCTTGGCCTCAGACACAAGTCAGTTTGGTCCTGAGAGGAACCGAGCCGATATGGTACCATTGGAGGAAGTCTCAGATGCTGCAGTTGCACTGAAAACTAGTTCTGTGTTTTTTCAGACAGTTGAAGCATAAGAATCCAGTCTTTCTCTATTTGCTCCTGTACCTCACTGCCTTATCCCTGTGCATCATGAAAACTTTGTTTTTAGTCAATGATCTCTCAGAGAAATGCCAATAAACATAGAAATTATAATGCTGCATTTTCAAGCTCTATAGTTTTGTATGTATGCTGTCTCATGAGCTTAAATATGGAATAAAACCTGTAATATGAAGCTTGGTTATACCCCTTTTCCAAAGAAAATAAAGTATATGAAGGAACTAACTTGTAGTTTGTCATTGTTGAATGTACATTGCTGTAATAATATTTGCCTAAATGTGTTAACTTAAAGTTGACTGTTCTTAGTGCAGATTTCGGCAATACTTCACGGAGCAATGTTGAAACTTCAACAGATTCCAAGATCACTGACTCGACTACTGGTGTGTCTAAGTTAATGAGATGTCGACTCCATTTTAGCTCCATTTGGAACAGAAGTGAAAAAAAATGAGCATGGATCATGATATATATACTTCAGACTGTTCTGTCGAGGTAATCTACCCTCAAGATTCTGCAGCACTACTTCTACTGACAATCTGATGTGATGAAATATGAACAAAGATGAGTGTTGCAATAACACAATCACCAGTTATCAAATCTGGTTTTGGAAAGGATTAAACGTGCTACAAAAACTATCCAGTGAGCGGCAGGCGTCTTGATCAAAATGCTTTGTTTTTACTGGTTCCAGAGGAAAGGCAGGCAACAGTAACTCAATCACTGGTTAAAACCAAAGTACACAGAATTTCATCTCTGAATGTACAACACGCCCAGCCTAGAAGCAGCTGGCCTACAGCAACAGAAGACCAGTCCAGGTCACCCCTATCAGCTCAGGACAGGACTGTTGGGCTAGTTTACACAGACTCCCCAAAACTGGACAATAGAAGATGGGAAAATGTTGCCTGGTCTGATGAGTCTCTTTCAGCTCCAGATGCAGACGGCAGGGTCATATACCTTCTGCCTCGTGTCTACACTTCAGGATGGTGGTGTGATGGTGTGGGGGATCATTTCTTTGCACACTTTGGGCAACTTAATACTAACTGAGCATCACTCAAAGGCTGCAGCTGACATGAACATTAATGAGCATGTCCATCCCTTTGTGGTAGTTCCTCTCAATCCTGGTACTCTGAATTCATAACTCTGCATTTTTTAGATGTTTTTCTACTTCAACACATCTGATGCAAATAAATGCACCTCTTCATCAAGCTGCAAGCCTGTTAATGATCTTTTCAATTCAGCAGGTATGTTACGCATACAGAAACATTTAAAACTTGCAGGGCAGTGGGTCCTGAGAACCAGAATTAAGAGACACTTCTCCATCTTCTGATGGCTAATTCCAGCATGTCTCAAAGTTAAAATCCTCTCCAACTGGTTTCTTGAATGTGACAGTGAGTTCACTGTACTCCAGCAGCCTCCACTGTCACCAGATCTCAATCCAACAGAGCCGCTTTGAGATGTGGTCTGACGAGACATTCTCATCATGGATGTGCAGCGGCTGTGTGATGTTTTCATGTTAATATGAAGCTAAATCTCCATCTTCCATCACCTTGTTGGGACAGTTCTGAAGGAAAAAACAGAGTCCAGCCTGGTATTAGCAGGGAGGACCTAAGAAAGTGGCTGGTGAAAGCACTGTCAAAAACCAGAAAAAAAATCTTTCGTCAGATTAAATAAACATATTCTTTATTTGAAAGCAAACAAAAGGGTCCAATGATCACAAAACATCAGCAACTTTCCATGAAAACATATAAAACAGTTATAAAAGGGAACCAATAAATAAACCTAAATAATATAACATATCTTGTTTGAAACCTAAATATCGAGGGAAGGAGGGGAATGCTACCAGCTGCACATTTCAACACATCAACTGCACCAACATGCTATTGACTCAGACACAAAAATACTGGTACACTTGTAGCAGCTATGATTTCATCGTTTACAAGATTATGGTCCCTTTGTAAAGCCTGGCTAAAGCTGTGCAACAAGGAAAAAAAAAAAGAAGAAAAAAAAAATCATTTTTCTGATGAGACTCTGGAATTAGAAATAAACCAGGACCTGGAGGACACCAGAGCAAATGGTATAAATGAAAACGATGAACAGTGCATAGAAAAACTTGAATTTACAAGCTTTAACAGACATCATCATAAATACAACACAAGTACATAGTAACAGTAGATGAGTAGTGACATCACCATGACAACCAAAGAATCAGGATATAACCATTTACAGTAGGAGGCTCCCTACGTCATCCCCCAACACACACACATGCACACACACATATTTGTTCATACATTCAGCAGCCACACTAGAGCAGTGTTGCGTTCACAATAAAAAATAAGCTTTTCTGTTTCTGCTAGAGGCACGAGGCCCAGTCTTAACATCACAGCTGACTTTTATCTCCGTGTGCTGCCAGAAAAAGGGCACTAATTATCAAAATAGCAAATAAATTAAAAAAAAGAAAACTAATCAGTTCCACCCACATAAAAACTGGTTATGTAGGACATCCTTGTGCAGTCATTGTTCGTAGTAAATGTACAATATTGCTGGAGTGGTATAAATGGCATTTTGCAAATGAATCTAGGATTTGAGGGAGTCATGAATGGGCTCAACAAAAATAATTCAGCCGATGTTTTGATAGAGACTAGACACAAAAATGTGGGGAACCACACTTTTAACAATTGAAGTAAACTATGACAATGCAGGAGTTGAACATGATTTATCATCTGTGATAGTTAAGTAAAAATATAACCCCTGCCTCAACTTTCACACCAGGAAATGAGAAATTGGGAATAAAAAACCCCCAAAAAAACCAAGGATGAATAAAAAGTGATTTTTATTTTCCAACAGCATTAACCCCAAGAATTTTCATGTTTTGATAAATAAATCTTAATTAATTTAATATACTTAAAGCTTTAACATTGCACAGCAAGAAGACCCAGCAAAAAGGGGATATTAAGTTTAATATTACGGTTAAAAAAAGATGTTTGACAATTTACTGATTTAGCAGCTAAATGTAAACTTTGTGAATACAGCATGGGATTGAAGAGCTTGTTTAAATTATCTCATGTCTTCGGGTAATTGTCTTCATGATTTCGTATCATGGTAGCATCAGTGAACCTTGTTGAGAAGCAGATGATTTGCAGATCATTTGATGGTAAAGTTGGTCAATCCTTGAACAAAATATATTTGATAAATACAGTCTCTGGGACCTATTTCATCACTTTATGGTGAAAACTTTACCCAAAGCCTTGTTGTAACACAATCTCAGTCTTTTTCTCCATGTTGGATGCTTCTTGTTCTACAACAATTCTGACAACATGGTCATAAGCTGTACTTATATGTAAATTACTTTCATTTTTTTTGTTTTACTTACATACCATACATGCATACATACATACTTTTTTTTAAGTCACGCTTTAAAGAAAGCCTGGGAAGCTTTTGTACATTTCTTCCTCAGCAATTCAGAAAAATATTCAACGGTTCAAGAGATCTGGAGGGATTTTGGTGAGTCTGAGCTGGACCAACCCCTCAGATATCAGTACATCAAGAATTATGGCTCATCAACAGTTGATATAATGACATGGATTGGAATCACAAAATTTACAAGTTTTTTAATGATGTTACATCAGTGGTAGCCTGCTGGATGTTGTGTCTTTGTATCCTCTTCAGTTTATCTACATAAATCTTTAAAAATGTTAGTGCCAGTTCAGATGTTGTGATGCTGGAGAGACTTCTGCTGGTAGTTCTGGTTTTACTAAATACATTAGATCATGTATAACTTGAGTTTTCTAAAGCCTATGACATACCTGGGTTAAGAGCCAAAATCCAGAGACAAATACTGCAGACAAAGTGTAAGCAGAAAAGAACCAGGGATTGTAGATCAGTCAGAACTGCACCATTTGCAACACATTGTGTAATCTTGGGACACCCCATCTCTGCACCCTAGATATTACTGTGCATGCGAGTTTCCATCCATGCCGTATGCGAGGACTGTTTACTTCTGTTTCCTGGCAGCAGCAACAGCTGGCCGCAGCTCAGCTGTTGCCAGGCTACAAACACAAGACCCCCAATGGATTCATGAGGAGATTCCAACCATGCCTTTCTTGCTGCTACATTTCAGCTTTCAGAGGGCTTATCGCTGGATTCTCTTATGTTCATGACTGCATTCCATGAATTTATCTGTATTTGTTTTATCTTTCTTTTATCGTTTCTACAGCAATGACACAATGTTTCTTCAGTGATTAATAAAATATTTTTCAATCACAGTCAGGACTTCCAATTCAGAATAACAGCAAGCTCTACGTGAGCTGGGATCAACTTCTATGGACTCTGAGGGGTCTGGGATGTCCCGCAACACAGTAGAAACCTGTGTTGCCTTCAGACCTGATGCATTTAGGATATAACTTTTATAGAAATGCACACCATATACTCATGACCAAAGACAAAAAACGACCATCCTAACAATTTTCAGCATGAAGTATGCAAGCTGGGCTCTGTGATGGTACATTGCCCCTGACAAATTGGGGCCCATTGCAATTCGTTCCCCTGGTCCAACCCCTCCATTTATCCACAGGTAATGAAACATTTTTCTTTGCAGGATAAACAGTCATGGTCATTCAGACATAGCAAAAAGCTAGATACTGACTACTCAATGGTCCATTACAGAAAACAGACGCCTTACTTCTGGAAAGCAGAGAGTTACATTCAGGTGGTTCAGCTAAACAGAGGAATTCTGACTAAATCTTACATTTCTGTGACGGCGGCATGCACACAGCGTAGGTTGCCCTCAAGAGAACATCTCTTCCTTGGATTATACAAAGGCATGGCTGAGGAAGAAGAGGGTGAAAGCACTGCACTGGCCTGTAAGAATGTGTGGAGAAATTTAAAAATGACTGCCACGACAACCTCATACTGTTGCAGAGTTTAGGCTGTGTTTTCTGGAGGATTGGGACAAAATAACAACCGAATCATCTTTTAAGTGCTGTAAGAAGGAATGACAACCTTACAAAGTGATGAACATTTTACTTTCAACTTGCCTTTTGGGATGTAATGCAGACCTGATGTGCCCAGATGGATTTAAGTTAACATTTGAAAGGAAGCTTAGGAGACAAAACATGAAACATCTTGGGGTCATACTGAAAAAAATAAAAGCTAATGTTAAAAGGACAGATGTTAGAAATGCTTACTGTTCCAACTTTTTTAGATTTGGGGTTGTAGAAGCAACTGGATGATTAATGTGACACTTTTCTAAAACTAGAAAATAACTCATCATGGAAGAAGCAACATAAAAATATCCGATGCAGAAATTAACGCATGATATTCTAACAGATTTTTTTTTCAATAATTAACGTTTTAGAAATATATGGCTTTTTTTTTTTTTGGACATATTTTCATCTCTTCAGTTTAATGCCTAATAATATCCAAAGATATAATGTTTTTTCCCACTTGGTCATGTTTGCTTGATTCTGTGGCTAAAATTTCTAACACACACACACACACACACACACACAATCTTGGACATAAAATAAAGACAGAAAACATCCAACAGGTTATATCCAATCCCTTCAAATACAAATAACTGCACAATATTTCAAAGCTCTTCATTAAAACATTTAAAGTAAAACCTTCATGACCTTCCTCCCACAGAAATGTGTGACGTCAACTTCCTTCAAACTTTAAGTCACAACAACCGATGTCCATTAAATCCACAGTAAATAAAAGTAGAAGTGCCTCACCTGGAAGGCTAGAGTAACAACGCATTTTCAGCATTTTTCTAATTTTTGTAATAAATCCTACTGTATGGGAGGCAGTAAATGCATCAACAACCTACACCTTTGATTTATCTATCTTCCAGACATCCATCATCAGTCTGCATCTGTGCTCAATCTTTACAATTCTCAAATATGATCTGATAGAAAATATAAACTTTTTATAGTCATATATAATAAACATAGTAAGTAATCTCTACCCACAAAGCAGTTTCATCACTTTTATCTCCTTTCATAAAGATGAAGAGGAGTAATAAACGGTACCTTGATGGCTTCTCGCACGATTTCCTGGTTAAAAAGAGGTGAAAATTATGTCAAACTGCTGTTTGGTGAGAGGACATCTGATTTCCTCTGCTCTTCCCAGCACCTGGAATATCATCACTGCTGCACACAGGACACTCAGAGGACAGATGCAGTGTGTTCCCTTCATGTTTTTCTGTAGATGACGACGTCCTGTTGGTTCGAGTGTCTCTGTGTGATTTTTGGCACTTTGGTTGTGGAGAGCAAAGTGAAATTTCTCGGTTCGGCCTGACATCCGCCTCCATTTCTTGCTCCTACCAGGCCAGAGGGGAAGACAGTCTGGGGCTTTTGGGGTTTTCTGGAGTCTGGGTCTCATTCAGAGCTCTCTGGAAGATAAAACCCATAATCAAATCTGATTTATACTCATATTTATTATTATTATTCTAATGATTGCAGGGCTTCCCAGTCAGTCTGAGCCTCAGCTCTGCTGACAACATGAAAACTATGAAGCTGCTCGCTGTCTGGATGTCTGGAACACATCAAATTCAGCCCAACTCACTCCAGCGACACATTACAACATGACAACCAGCTGTTAGCTCACCTCAAACTTGGACATGAACTCTGCAAAGATACCGAAGAAAGCCTCTGTGCTGGTGGACTTACTGTCCTCTCCAAAGTAAGAGGCAACCTTGGAGAATTCTTCCATTGCTCGGGTCTGCAGAGACTCCAGAGACTGGATGGCAGGGTGGCTGTTCTCCAGGAAACTCTGCAGGTGCAAAAAGGTGTAATCGGCCTATTAGTACTTAAACTTTTACACAGATTAAAAACAATGTCTATCTGACAAAAATTTGAATGAACATTGCATAAAAACAGTGAAAGAGTTCAAAAAGAATTATATGTGTTTTTTTAAAAAAACAACTTGTTGCTTCTTAATCGTGAAAAAGTAAAATGTCTTGTTCAGACACATTCAGGAGTTTTATATGCTTGACCAACAACGCTGAAAAATATATTTCTAAAATGGAATAAAAATGGGATTAGATGATTAAAATAGTGGATTATAAACTCATAACCACAGCTAATGCCTGCTGAATAGCAGTTCAAAGGCTAACCACTTGGGGCACTCTTCAAAACAGTCAGATCCCACAGACCAACAAGTTAAAACGCCCACAAAAAACTTTTTAAAAAAAAAAAACCAAAAAACAAAATCTGAAAAAAAAAGAATTTTGTTTTATTTATTTTTTATTTGAGTCAATTTTTAAGAGAAAAAAAAAAGCAAATTCTGCATTTTTCTGAAATAACCACCTACCTCTAACTTCTGTGATTACAAGCAAGGACATCCACCATGAATGCTGCTGCAGGAGACTTTGTTTTTGTTTTTAAACAACTAAATTATTAACCACTTACTTAGAGGTAATGACTGAAAAAAAAAAAAAAAAAATCTACTCTTTATTTGCTCTTTTTAAACTGTCAAAACGCAAAGAGATAAAACTGCAAAGGTTATCCACTAGGGGGCAGAAGACCAATATCAGATTGACTGTTAGCTTAATGTTAAGCTAACTTAATAGTAAGCTGATTGCTTGCTACAGCTCCACATCTATGATGCCGAAATAACCGTGAAGGTGGTCTTCACCCCGAATATTTATGTGAAAAAGAATTTCAAAACCCATAAATCTTTGTTTGTTGTGTTTTATGTATTTAACGTTTTTAACGTACGCTCATGACAGAAGTAAAATGATCCTCTGAGGTGGCTGGGATCTTCTGACAGGCCGTCCTGATGTCCTGGATGGTGGAGTGCATGTCACTCAGCTCTGTTGTGATGACCCTCTGGTTGACTGTAAAGGTCACATGGAAAGATATGTGAATGACCAAAACCGTGTCAGTTATCTAACAATCATTAAATGATCATACAACAACATACATAAACTATGTCTTTGGGTTGTTGCTCTCCAAACACATTTTATCAAAGCAAATCAAACTTTTTCATCAACCACTTCTTTATAACAGTAAAATAAAAATGCTGCAAAAATGATAAAATACATAAGAATAGTAAAAAAGGAAAGGCAAAAAAAAAAACAGGACAGATAAGCAGTACTATCAACTGTAAAATATAATATAAGTCAAGGTTAAAATTAAAGTAAATAAAAAACAAACAAACAAAAGTAAGGTTAAAACAAATAAATGGATTAAATATTCACACAAAAACAAGAAATACTAAGTCAAAGCCACATTAAATCGGTAAGTTATGAGTCTGCTCTTCAAACCATGAATGTTCTCTGCATCAGTCAGACTTCTTCCTACTGCGTAAACGTACCTTTTGCTGCCAGAGGCACTGTCGTCAGATTTCTGGGGAAGTTCAGCAGCTCGGGAAAGTGTTGGCACAAAGACTTGGCCAGGATGTGGAGAAAGGTAGATTTCCCATCAACTGTTTTGGTTGTGCTTAGCTGTAAGACAGATGAGAAAATAAACGACTAAATATGCAAATCCAGATGAATGTAGCATGGTTAAAGGACGTTTCCATGCTGTACCTCAGTCAGGAAGTTGATCTTAAAACTGGTAGTTCTGTGACTTTTGGGCTGTCCATTATTCAAGTAATTTCCCATCGCAAGAACAAACTGTTGACAAAAGGAAAATAAGTTTTTAATATCAAGCAGGCATTGTAATTTGCAGTTTTGGATCCAGTAGAGCTGTAGTGAAGTCTCACCTCCAGGATTTTAGCGAGTTTCTTGCTGCTCCTCAGTTCCACTGAGGCCTTGTAGATGTAATCAAACGCCACCTTCATCTCCTCCGTCCTCTCCTGCAGGGTTGTCTTGAAGTGGAGGCTTCTCAGACGAGTCTTGTACTCAGGCACCATTAGCATCTGAAACAGAGAGAACATGCTTTCTTACAAGCAACTCCAGCTTATAATAACTGATCATTTCAGTTATTTTTCTTTCAGAAATACCTGGAAAATGAACTGGTCGGGTTCGCTCAGTTTGGTCGGGTCCTGGTCGAACTGCTCGTACTGTTTGACCTCATCATCATCAGGGGCATAGAGCAGCAGCTGCTTGATATGAGCCGGCTCCAGCCTGTCCGTGTTCATGTTCATTAGGACCTGACGCAGCTCGGCAGGAGAGAGCTTCAGATGTGCGATGAGGATGGCTGCGGGGAGGTAAGAGGAGGAGGGTGAGTGGGAGAGCAAAGGGAAGATTTAGCTCTGTTTTTACTTAATGAAGAAGATCACTGTTTCCACTCTGCAACACTTCCTAAAATTTTTTTACAGTTTTTGGTTATGAAACCCAAGATTCCCACAGAAACATGATGATTAGCAGCAGGGAATGTGAATAAAATCAACATTATGGATCTGCTGGGAGCAGAGAGGAGATGAAAGATGAGGAAGGCTGCCATTTTCCAATTATGGACATTATCTGGCACCTGATCGGCAGTTTTTATGGCAGTGTTACAACATTATAAGTACTTTGTACAATCTTACTCTTTTATGTGAGTCACAAAGTGAACAGAATAAAAGATTTTGCTATCAAATGTTAAACTTTGCAATAGTTGACATATTGTTTACTTGTACATTTCTACATTACTTGTGGTTTGTTTATTAGTTTCTACCTGGTCATTATCCTTCAAAAGCAGATGAACTAATCCAGGCTTAACATATTTTTATTGTAAAACATCCAGTTAAAGGTGCAGTTTTGAAGGATGTGTGGCAAGTCACTTAATCTCTTTCTTAGACTGTTAAAACATTCATGTTTCCATCAGTATAATGTGATAATGGTGGTAATCTGGGCTCTAAATCAGGATTTTTACACCAGGCAACATGGCTGGTCAGTTCCTACAATACCAGCCAATCTAGGGAACATAAATCAGAGCATAAATGCAACTGAATGTCTTTTATCACAAATGTTTCTAATTGTTAATATTTTTCATGAAAATGTAAAAAAAAAAAAAAAAAAAAAAAAAAAAACATTCTCTCAGTGTTCCGCTTTAAAATTTGCTCTTAATAAATTAGAAACTTTTCCTTGGTAGTTTTTATGTTTTCTTTTTTTTTTTTTTTCAAGAGCACAACTACATAACATAATTATGTATATTCTGGAATATTTTAATGAAATTTCAAGATGTATTAAAATAAAATAATTAAATAACGTAAAGAGTCAGTCTTTCCAGATGTAATTAACACTTCATTAGAGCTCTTATTAGAACAATAATCTTCAGTTTGAATTTGTGTCCCTCCGGACATTCTCCGTTTCCTTAGTTATGTGTTTGTGATTTTGCACAAACTTTGACATGTGTGAACACAAACTATCTGCATTCCAGATCCGAATGATTCAACCTCTTCTGCCATTGTAAACATTCCCCCTTACATCCTTTCTTTTCCTGTAATGCAGCCTCATCAAGTCCCAAACATATTTTTCATTTCACATTCAATAAATCAATTTCTTTGATTAAACTCTCACTCAGTTGCACTTCAGTCAGCGGGGCAGTAACACATACACAGCACACCAAAGCAAGCATGCATGTATGATATGTCATGGAATAATGCTCATGGGAAATGAAGTGACAGCACTGCCGGGAGAACAGAAACAATTTGCTTTATTGGTCATCTGAAAAACGGGCCGGAAGGTTTTCATTCACAATTAATCTGCCAGTTCACTAACTGCTGTAAAAATCAAGCAGAAAAATAGAGTTTCTTAAACTTCTGGTTGTACACATAGATGTAATATATTGTGTATTTGCTTGTCTAGAGTGTGAATTTTGACATATATTGCTGGCTTGAACTGGGGACAGTAAGGTTTAAACTTACTGGAAATGATTATGGCAAGAAGCATTGTGTTAGCAGCTAAAGAAAAGATAATAATTACATCCATTTAAAGGTATTACCATTAATCTGTCCAATGGAACAAAGAGCACTTTTAATATTGCCAGTGTTTTTTCAAAAACAGAAATTATTGTGAACAGCTAGTGAGTTAGGATTGAC